>NW_028227272.1:2110000-2375000 GCF_978045245.1 Mus caroli
TCAAAGCCTTAACAGATGGGCAGGCCTCCTAGGCACATTTGACATAATAGCATCCATATGTATGAATTAAGTCTCTTCCTTGTCTCAAAATTTCTTTTTCTTTGTATGTGTGTACATATGTGTATGTATGTGTTATGTATGTGTTTGTGCATGTGTGTGTCTATGTGTATATGTATGTCTGTGTGTGTTTGTCTATGTATATTGTGCGTGTTTGTCTATGTATATGTGTGTGTATGTATGTATGTATGCATGTATGTATGTATGTGTTTGTGTGTGTGTGTCTATGTCTATGTATGTATGTGTATGTATGTATGTGTGTTTGTGTGAATGTTTGTCTGTCTATGTATGTGTGTATGTATGTGTGTATGTATGTGTGTATGTATTTGTATGAATTTGTGTATATGTGTGTCTACATATATGTGCATGCATGTACATATGTATGTTTGTGTGTGCATCTATGTATATTTGTGTGTTTGTATGTATGTTTGTATATGTTTATGTATGTGTGCCTATGTATATGTATGTATGTGTGTATGTATGTATATGTGTTTGCATGTTTCTCTATGTATATGTATGTGTGTATGTATGTATATGTGTGTGTGTGTGTGTATGTATGTACGTGTGTGCATGTGAGTGCAGGCACCTCTGGAAGTCACAAGAAGGTGTTGGGTCCCCAGAAGCTGGAGTGGCAGGTGGTTATGAACCAACTGCTGTGGGGGCCTAGAACCAAATTCAAGTTTTCTACAAAAATAGTCATGCTTTTAACTGTTGAGTCATCTCTGTAGAGCCCTCTTCAAAGATTATTTTTACTTTTATGTGTTTGTAGGGATTATCAGTTTTTAAACATAGGTGTCATGATTCATGTGGAGGCCAGAGGACAATTCCTAAAAGTTAAATCTCTCCATGAACTGTATGGGCCCCAGGGATTGAACTGAACTGTGGTCATTAGCCTTAATTCACACAATGAACGCCTTTACCCATTGAGCCATCGTTATGACCCACAATTGTGATATACATGCTTTGTCCTCAGGCTTCATTTACTGAGCATTCCTGGACCTTCAGCACCCTGGCAGATGACACACATTGCATTCCTCATGGGTAGGACTTCGTCTTCACGCTTGTTAAGCTGTGTCCCCCAAGACAAACCCACGCATGCTTTTTCTATCCTGACATAAGCTATGAAATCATTGGCTGTCACACAAGTTCAGGCACGGTTAGGGACCAGCTCCCTGCTCTCATCTTGCCTTATTAGCTGTCAGAGGAGAGACAAGAGGAACTAGGGCACAGACAAAGGGGTCATTGCGGAAAGGGGTCTCTTGAAGTTAGAGGCATTATTTTTTTTTTTTTTTTTGCTTGTTGATGTTTAATGACTAAATGTGGTTTTTAGTTTCTGATGTTATTTTTTTTTTTACACCTGTTGAAAAATAGTAGCAGAACAGCGGAACTTGACATTTAAGACAGGGAAGGGGGGTGATGGAGTTGTTTTGCTTGGAAAGGTTACATTTTCATCTGCAGTTTGCCCATGACAAATAGCCAAGCCAGTTTTAAAACTTTGTCCATGAGTACTTGGGCACATTGCATGTGTATTTTAAACAAGGGATAGAGGGAAAAGAAACAGAAGAAAACATCATTGGCAAGCTAGACATCATGGCTTATGCTTGTAATGCTTGTAGGACTGAGGCAGGAGGATCTCTTTGAGTTATTAGCCAGCCTGGGTTACAGAGTGAGACTTATAGTGCCCATAGTGTTAATCATATGTAGCAAAGGTCAAGAGCTGAAGAAAGAGTGGGCTGGTGTGATGACTCAGTGTGCAAAGGTGACGTCATAGGTGTGTGGAGGTCAGAAAACAGCTTTGGGTCCTTAGTTCTCCCCCTTTACAGTATAGGACATTCAGAGTGGACTCAGGCTGTCAGACTTGGCGGCAAACACTATACACTCAGCCATCTCGCCAGCCCCCTTTCTTCTTTATTTGTATGATATGCTCTGTTGTCCTTGAAGCTTCTCCACTTCTAGAATGGGGGCTCCTGGCAATCACCCCTTCCCATGCTTTGTACCCAGGTTCTGACTTTAGCTTGTAGCACACCAAGGGCATCTATTAGGTGTATTTTTGAATGAAGTAGAGTCTAGTGAAAGGAAGTTGAGCATCACCTGAGTGAGGTCCTCTTTTGAGACCAGAGTTTGCTAGTGTTTCCTGCAATGAATGTAGTGATCCCTTAGGGACAAGTCAGTGACAAGGGCAGAAGCCAGTGTCTGAGTATTCTACAGAACAAACAGTGACTGAAGCTCTGCTCTGCCCAGGACCCCCAGTAAAACTCCAGCTGATGGCCTCAGAGGGACTTCGCTTGTTGATTTCTGCTGGACTTTAGAAGCTCCTGATTTGAATATGGTACCTTTTGCTGGCCTTCTCAGTTGGGCTACTCCTGTCAAATTGGCTGATGCTGTGAACATCGGATGCTGTACAGACAGCTGCTGTTCTCGGTTGTACTCTCTGCTCTTTTACTCTCTCTCTCTCTCTCTCTCTCTCTCTCTCTCTCTCTGTGATGTGCATATGTGTGTGTGCACATACACGTGCATACATGTACACTCACACGCAACTGTCCATGTGTGTGCACATGAGTGTGTAGTCCTAGGGGATCCAACTCAGGTCCTCATGCTTGTGCCACTAATACTTCACAGACAGCATCTCCCTTGGCCCAGGCCTACACTCTTAATGACACCTTTATATCTGTTTAAGTTTCTTCTCCCCACAATGACACACTTGGGTATTTTCCCCACCCCGTGCACTATTTTTAATGACCAGTTCCTTACCAGGTGCCATGGCAGTGTCCTGCCTGCTGCTCCCCATGGTAGGAACTGACGACATCAGCCAGCCACAGTTTCTGAGGTCTCACCTCCAATCAACCTTGTTCTATGTGTCTTACAGATACTCACTTCCTTGAACAGAGTAGATTCAGACTTAGTATGCATTAGTTGGCAAATTGACACTGGGCGATTGCATGGTGGTTTTGCCTGCCAGCTACTGGCTCAGTCTTGGTGAAGCCTGTAATCTTGTCCTCACTGCAATGCTCAAGCAATTACTGAACTATTTTATTCCACTTTCTCCCTTAATATTTTATAAAGAGGGGAATACGGGCAAATTAAAGTCCTGATACATGTGATAAAAAGCAAGGGTCTCAGAAACAAGCAAGACAAAAATAGGGAGTATCTGGCTTTAATTAGATCCATTTTAAGTTTAAGCTAATTAATCATTTTAAACAGCAAAGGGAGAAACACAAAATTAAGGGACTTGTACAAAATGCTAAACATATCCTATCGAATAGCTAAGTGTGATTAAAGATACATATCTGTGCTTCCTGGAACAGAGCCAGTGCATGCCGGGATGCCTTCAGTGACAGCAAGGGCTTCAGATTAGTCAAGCCAAGGGAAGTCTGTGGGGTCACAGAGTTGCAAAGGATCATGGGTCACTCAGAGGGGAACGATGAGCTTTATGGACCAGGGAGCTGGGAGACAAGCTGCTGGTACTCACTTGCTTATCCCTTGTTTCTGATTGGTCCATTTTTCAGATTCTACACAGACAGTGTGGGTGACAGAGAAAACAGGTTTCTTTGCCTTATAATCTCATATGTTGAGCAATGTCTACAGAAACAAAATATTTTGTGTATGATGTGTGTGTCCATGTGTGTATGGGTGCACATGTACATGAGTGTGCATGTATGTAGAGGCAGGTTTTATTTTTCATGTCATCTACCTTAGTTTTTGAGATAGGCTCTCTATTGGCCTGTAACTCATCAAGGAGGCTGGGCTGGCTGGGATTACAAGTGCATGCCACTTTGTCTGGCTTCTTTAACATGGGTCTAGGGGTTTGAAGTTAGGTCTTTATGCTTACAAGGAAAGTATTATATGGATGAGGCTATCTGTCCATTCCTGAGAATCTTTTAGTTATGTTCACATAGGTATCCCAGGATAGGTCCTGATAGGCAATCTTGGGATCCTCTACCCACTTCTCCACCAATCTCTTTGTTACTGTGATTGCTCAAGAATGGGTCACATGGTCATCTATGTGGTCAGGACAACCCATAGTCAGTCTGTTATTAGGATGAGGGAAATAGAGGCATCGCAGGCATCCTGGACAGTAGTAATGAGCATTTCTGAGCCCCACTTCCTTCTCTGCTTTCTGAAGAACGAGCTGGACAGCAATGATCCCCAACTCTTGCGTAGTTCCTTCTCATTCTAAAGAAGAGGACTATTTGCCTGGGTGGCTAGCCCTCAGACAAAAGTCTCAAGATATTCTAGATATCAACCCCACATACATACATGGACTAAATTATTGACACTTTGTGCACAGATTGTACAAATACAAGATGAGAGCATGCATGCCCAAGGGCTCCCTCCAGACAGTAGAGCCACGGTTCATGTTGAAAATGACATGTTTGAAATGCCTGGCAGCCTCCGTCCTGCAAAGAGTTAATCTGAGAACTAAAGAGTATGAAAACTGGAGATGGTAGGGACTTTGCAGAGCTGGGACTTCTGGCTTTGAGTGACAAATGTGTCGAGATGTGAAAGAAAGAAATATGCATGCCATGGCAACTTGTTTTCCTGGTACATGCGTGTGTCAGCCTCAGACTTTCTGGTATTGTCTTATGCAGGTGACTTGTCTTTGACACTCATGCCATCTGCATGTGCTTCTTTCTTTGCCAGAACTTGGATACCGTAACTTGGCCAAATGACATACTTTGGTGCAAAGGGGAACCTGGTATTGTTCATGTTAGTGCATAACAGGGAGTGGATCTTGCCTGGGTAAGACCCAGGTTCTGTGGGTTTGTAGCATTAAATAATGTGAGACGTTCTGTTAATCCTAAAGATTTGAGGAGAAAAACCATCAAATCTTCATGGCCAAACCAATTAAAGCTAGCACTTAATTGAAACAAGCTGTTTCTATTCACATACGTGGGGCTGCCTCCCCCCAAGTCAGGGTTTGATAGTTTGTCCTTGAATGAAAGGAAGACAAGGATTTTATAGCTCAGGGCTAGGAGGTTTCTGAGTGGGGTTTGGGTAGGCACAAGAGGCATGGTTGACTTCGGGTGTCCACGTGCTCACACATGCCCACAGAACAACGGCACAGATGTCATTTAAGTAACTAGCCACTTTCTGATGTGATTTGTGGCCTGCTTCATAAGTTGAAACCCACACCTGACACTGATGTCAGGGCTAAAAATCCGGAATAGGCCCCATGGTAGAAACTACCACGGTTACTCTGCTAAATAAGCAAAGGTATAACAACATCTGAGTTATTATATCCGTAGATTAGTGCATCTCTCAACCCTCATTACAGAACATTTCCCCCCTCCCCAGTAGATGGTGATTAACACAGAGACTCAGAACTTGTCAAGGTGCAGCTAATAAAAGCCCGAGGAAGGCTTAACCCTAAATGGGACATTTGTATCACTGTATCATTTGTATCAACTCTAAGGGAGTGTTCTGTAGATGAAGGGGCAGAAAGGGTGTAGGATTCCAAGGTGGTAAATGATCACAGCAACAGTGTTTTCCAGTCACGGCAGGGGCAGGGGCACTATGACCTCACAGTAGTGTGGCAGCATGCACAAGGCCTGCACAAGCTTAAGCCAGAGACTGTGGAGGTGGGCGCAACGTCCCAACCTTAGCTAAGGAGCTATTGGCAATTGAGAGTTGCTGGGGGAGAGAGAATCCGTTTTCTTAAATGGTGTGGCCTCTGATAGGTTGATCACACACCTCCAATGGAAAGCCACCCATTCAAAGATGTATCAGCAGCGCAAATTGGACCTCGTGGATTAAAAAAATAAAAGAATAAAGAAGACATACAATTGGGTGGTTAGGTGTGTTAGTTGCATTTTTGTTGCTGTGATAAAACACCATGACCAAAACCAGTTTATGGACGAGTTTATTTTGGCCTATTGTTCCTGAGGGATAAGAGTCCATCATGACTCTGGGAGTCATGGAAGCTGAGAGATCACATCTTCAACCGTGAACACAAGCATAGAATTTGAACTGGAAGCTTTGAGACCATAGATGCTCAAAGCTCACCTCCAATGGCATGCTTCCTTCAGCAAGGCTGTAACTCCCAAAGGTTCCATAACAATATCAAAGCGGCACCACTAATTGGGGCCAAGTATCCAAGCATCCAAGCCTACTGGGGACACTTCCCATTTAAACTACGACAGCAGGGAAGAGAAGCTGAGGTAAGGAATGAATGTGCTCACAGTACACTGCATAAAGTTCTTAACTAATAAAAATGAGGGAAAGCAAAGAGTATAGTGACCTGCTAACAGGAGATTTCACTCACACAACCAGTAGCTAGCTTCCATTTCTGATCTACATGCAGGCAAGGTTGTGGGAAGCAAGCCTCTTGATGGTACCTAGTAAGAGCTATCTGGGGATGTCTGGGCCCGGGCAGGACAAGGCTAGATGGTCCCGTCCTTTCTAGCACTGTTTCTAGTTGTTTCTGGCTCTCCTCCTTTTTCCTCATAGTGTCTGGCCTGTGATCTCTGGGGTCTATGTGTCTCTACCTCCCCAGCCCTGGAATCACAGGCATGTGCTGCCATAGCCAGCTGTTTAACATGGGTGCTGAGGATCTCCATTCAGTCCCCTAGGCTTGTGAGGCAAACACCTTACAATATCTTCAAATCTAGTTTTTGTTTTCAAAAGGGAGTTTGATTTAGGGCCAGTCTCTGCTTTCTCCTGGACTGGGGAAGTAAACATTTTTCATTCTCAAAACCCACAGATTAATCATTTTTGCAAATCAGAGCCAAGCACTGAGCTTCGGACCAGGAGGCCGTGAGCCTATCGCCCCTGGAGCAGGAGCTGCAAGTGTTGCAGCCGATGCATATGTATATCTCTTGCTGTGGAAGCTTGGGGCTGTGGGCATCCAAGGGGCAAAGCTGTGCTCACTAATCATAGCTCAACATCGGCGTTCGCTGCAAATCCCCTATTATCTCTGCATCATTAGTAGTTTCTAAGCTGCCGACAGCTAATTTACAGTGAATTTTATTTCTCCCCGATATTTTAAATAAGCCATCACACTGGGACCCAGCTGACATGCTGCTGAGAAAAAAGCAAGCCAACATGCAGTGGGCTTTCAGAGAACCTCCCTCAATTAGGCCCTGGGTCATAATCCAAAGTGGCGGCAGGTTCATGAAGACACTGCCAGATGCTGATGTAAAACAGCCGTACCTTAGTTGGGGGAGAGCATGTCTATGACCAGATTTGGGGGTGGGGAGGCTTATTTTTTCTCAGCTCTTTCCTCTAGGCATCCTGAAAGTATGAATGCGTGTCTTAGACTCTTAGAAAAGAGAAAAATAGGTTAATCCAGGCCTGATACTCCATACCTGACTTCCCAGCTACTCAGGAGGTTGAGGCAGGAGGATGGCAGATTTAAGGCTTACCTAGGCTATAGAATGAGTTTAAAGCCAGCCTGGAAAGCTTAGTGAGACCTTATCTCAAAATACAAAGTAAAAATGAGTCTGGGGGCATACATGGCAGAGCTCCTGCCTGTTGTGGATGAGATCCTGGGTTCTGTCTGCTGTACTGCTGCTTCTCAGAGGGACAGCCACAAGCTCAAATCCACAGTATTTGATAACAGGTACCTGCTGGGTACAGGGCCTCATGTGCTCGGTAAATTTATTTTCTATTATTTTTCATCTATGATGCCTTTTAGCAAGTAGCTCATTTGTGCTCCAAACTGTAAGTGGCATTGAAACTACCGACCCATCTCCGTTTCTGGTCATCTCAGAGTCTTACTGTGGAAATACATAAGAAGGGCCCTTGGAAGATGGGCAATAAGAGAATGTAGTTTCCTCTGTCACATAACCCTGGTCCTGTAGAGCAGAAAGGGAGAGAGTAGCTGGCCTCTAGAGACCTTCCATCCCTGAGCTGTGGTCAGTTCTGGTCCCCTGTGGGGCCTTGCACTGTTACCTTGGAGGAACACTGAGCCTGTTGGGCGCAGTGCCCAGTGCTTGTTTGTGTACCCTGGTCCCGCTGAGATATAAGAAGACCCATAGCAGTTGTGTCCTTTGTGCTCGGAGGATGCTTCTATTCCTGAGTTAGTTATGTTTCCAGATGCTATGGCAAAATATCTGACAAAAAGCAAGTTAGGGTAGGAAGAGCATATTTGGACTTACAGTTTGAGGGGGTCAGTCCATCGTGGCTATGGGGGCTTACAGTTTGAGGGGGTCAGTCCATCGTGGTTATGGGGGCAGCAAACCACATGCTCATACACATGCTCATGATGGATCTGCAAGAGGAAATTAGAAAGTGATCAGGAAGTTGGGCTGGGCAATAAAACTTCAAAGCTTGGGCTAGAGACCTACAGAGACTCTACCTCCCAAAGGGTTAAACCTGCCCAAACAATGAATGCCAGCAGCTACGGACCAAGTGTCACACACATGCATCAGTGGGGGATATCTCACATCCAAACTGTAATAGTCTCCCCACATAGGAGCTTTTTTGCTGGTAACTGGAGATTTTAAAGTGAGGTTCGGGGGGGTCGGGTCCCTGTCCCTGCACGCAGTTCCTGCTGCATGCTCTAGCTCACGAGAGTGAGGCGTGGCTGAGACAGAGGTAGATCCCTATCCCGCAGTCCAGCTACTCGCAATTATCTGCTAACACACAATGCTGTGGTCAGGTAGAGGAAGAATTATTCCTTTTCTCTGAACAGAGAGATTATCCCTTGCTTCCTCTTCATCCCTACAGATGCTCAGCCTCATTGAAACTTAGGATACCCAAGATATAAGATACAATTTGCTAAATGCATGAAACTCAAGAAGAATGAAGACCAAAGTGTGGACACTGTGCCCCTTCTTAGAATTGGGAACAAAACACCCAGGGAAGGAGTTACAGAGAGCTGTAGTTTGGAGCTGTGATGAAAGGATGGCCCATCTAGAGATTGCCATATCCGGGATCCATCCCATAATCAGCCTCCAAACGCTGACACCATTGCATACACTAGCAAGATTTTGCTGAAAGGACCCAGATATAGCTGTCTCTTGTGAGACTATGCCGGGGCCTAGCAAACACAGAAGTGGATGCTCACAGTCAGCTATTGGATGTATCACAGGGCTCCCAATGGAGAAGCTAGAGAAAGTACCCAAGGAGCTAAAGGGATCTGCAACCCTATAGTTGGAACAACATTATGAACTAGCCAGTACCCCGGAGCTCTTGTCTCTAGCTGCATATGTATCGAAAGATGGCCTAGTCGGCCATCACTGGAAAGAGAGGCCCATTGGACTTGCAAACTTTATATGCCCCAATACAGGGGAATGCCAGGGCCAAAAGAATGGGAATGGGTGGGTAGGGAAGTGGGAGGGGTATGGGGGACTTTTGGGATAGCATTGGAAATGTAATTGAGGAAAATACGTAATAAAAAAAATAATAAAAAAAAAGAAAATCAAAACTTAAAAAAAAAAAGAAAGAAAGAAAGAAAGAAAGGGACTCATAGGACTCTCCTTTGCAGTCTGTACAGCTCAGTGAAGAAGGAGTATCATGGGTGACTGCCATGCAAGCCAAGTCACCACCATCTTGTGGGATCATCCACGTGTGTCTGGTTGACAGTTCACACCACCACACAGAGGCAGGCTGCTGGGCAGATTTTCTCCGCAGCTTCCAGCAGCTTCCCACAACCTGGCAATGCTGCCTGGGTCAGGGGCCGGAGTCTATAGAGACCAGGGAAGACTGGAGCAGAGGCTCTATCTATGAGCTGTAGGGGAAGCCCTCACTGGTATTGAGAAATGGGAGCTTTTCAAGTGCAGCTGGCTGGGGGAGAGGTGCCCACACCCCTGTCTGTAAACTCTCACTTAGGCTTTGTAATGAAGCTCAATGTAGTTATTGGCTCTTCAGTGTGAACTTTTGCCTTGGCATTGGAACCACGGGAGGAGGGGTAGATATTGCCTTACATTTTCCACAGGGAACAAATTTTAGCAACAAGGAGGCATCTGTGGTGTAAGGGAGAGATTGACTGCTTCTCAGGTGGGTTTGACAAAGTTGGGCTCACTGGAAGGCTGCTCATCTTTGAGGCACCCAAGAATCCACAAGAACCAAGAGTATTGTTCTGGCTTTCTGTCTGTTGCTGTGATAAACACTATCTCCAAAAATAGCTTGGGGAGGAAAAAAATTTATTGAAGCTTACATGCTGTAGTCCATCCTGGAGGGATGCCATGGTGGGAGTGCAATCAGGGGCTGAAACAGACACAAGGCAGGAAGGCTGCTTGCTGCTTTTCTCACAAGCTCATGCTCAGCTAGTTCTCTTACATAACCCAGGACTGGCTGCCCATGGAGGGAACAGAGGTCTGGACCCTCATGCATTGATCAGGAATCAAGACAGTTTCCCAGACACGGTCAAAGGTCAATCTGATCTGGGCAGTCCCTCTGCTGAGATTTCCTCTTCATTAATGGCTCTTGAATCAAGGTAACAGTAGGAAACAACTGGGACAGGTGCTATACAGACAAATGCAGTGTCACCTGTGGCCCCAACTTACGCTGAAGCAGAATGGAGAGAGACCGTTTAACCTTGCACATGCCCACATGCGTGTGCATACAGCCAGATGCTAGCACATGCATGTGTGCACGTGTGCACACACATACTTACTGTTAAGTTTGTGCTGTCATTGGATGGGTTCTGTTCTGGGCTGATCAGGATGCACTGTATCTGACAGGGATTGGAATGGATTCCGGTGTTTCAAGATGCACAATAACCCAGTAGAACACTTAGATCTGGTTCCGTACTGGGTAGGAAGAGCCATGGAATAAGGGATGGAGAGGGAGACATGGGAGCTATGACCTTACATGAATTTGAACAGCAAGACTTTCTCCTAGAGTGGCCCTAATGTAGGCCATCACATAGGGCCCTGGTGCTACCAAACTCCTGGTGATGCAATTCATGTTGTAGGCCCTGGGGATTCCTTCTAAGAAGGAGCTGTGTGGGCTCCCTGGCTTAGGGTGTGTCACACATCCATAGGCTTATGCAGGGCTCAGGGGCATGCTCGATGGCCAGAGGCTAAGTGTCACAGTCTCCTAGTTAGCTTTAACTCTCAGGTTGACAGAGCATGAAGCCGTCTGAGAAGATAATTTCAAGTGAGAAATAGAATTGGCATAATCTGTGGAACATTGTCTTGATTTTTAATTGATGAAGGAAGACCCAGTTAACTGTGGGCAGCACCATTCCCTAGGTCCTGGACTGTAAAAGAAAGGCAGCTTAGCACAAGCCTATGGGCCAGAGAGAAAGCACTGTTTCTCCATGGACTTTGCTTCAAGCTCTTGCTGCCCTTGCTTGCTTCAAGAGTTCCTGTCCAGCCGGGCGTGGTGGCGCACGCCTTTAATCCCAGCACTCAGGAGGCAGAGGCAGAGGCAGGCAGATTTCTGAGTTCGAGGCCAGCCTGGTCTACAAAGTGAGTGCCAGGACAGCCAGGGCTACACAGAGAAACCCTGTCTCGAAAAAACAAAAACAAAAACAAAAAAAAAAGAGTTCCTGTCCTCTTCCTTAATGATGGGCTTTGACCTGGAAGTGTAAGCCAATAAATTTTCTCCTACCCAAGTTGTTCACAGTGACTTATCACAGCAACAGAGAGGAAGCTAGAGCGTGAACTGTGCCTGAAAGTCAGCAAGGTAGAGAGTTGTAGAGAGAAAGGCAACCACACACAGCCCAGAGCTGTGCAGAGCCCGTCCCCAGAAGGCCTTGCTTTATCATAAGTGTTGTTGTGGCCAAGGACTACTAGGGTAAAGATCATTTTTGCAGTCTGTAGCAGGCTTCACCATCTTGTGACTCTCCTGGACTACACCACTAGGAGCAAAGCTGGAGGCTGGGTCTGTGGGTCTGTGGTCCAGGTTCCTAGAAATCCCGGGAGGGTCTCTAGTAGGGAGATTTTGTGGTTTTGCTCTGTATTAACTTTTGGAAACAGGACCTTACTGACTTAACTTCATGATGCTTCCTTCTTAGCCTCCTTAAATGCTGAGGTTACAGATCTGGGGTGCCACACCTAGCTTTGGAGCCCTGGCTGAAGAATGATACCCTCTGTAATCCTCCGAGTGCTCCTTGAAGCTTCGGTCAGGAGGTCTTTTGATTCCTTTGCCTGTTCAGGCAGCAGAGGAAGGCTGACAATAGAGATAAGGGATGCTTTATATGTGTAGCTACTCAAACTTGGAGCTGTTTATAGCTGATGAATATCTGCCTTTAAGCAGCTGTGCAAATTATCAGAAATACATGAAAGTGATCCACTGGAGATCAGAATTCTTAATACCAGAGCTTTCGAGGTTGGTATGTCTTAAGAGAGCGAGGTTTGGTCACATGGTGGCACATTAATTAGGTAACACTTGTATGGGTGGACTCAGATACATGAAAAGCCTGCCCCAAGTGTCAGGCTTGTAGCTGGCAAAATTCAGGGCTGGGATTGAAGTGAAAATTTCACATAAGCAAGTGTGTGTCCCAGTCAGGTGCAGTGATTGGAGATTGTGTGAAGCTGAATGTACCCAGCCACCCCCTCCTGGGCCAGGCAGCCTCGAGTCCTGGCTCAATTGAAGCTGGCAAACACATGAATGGGGGAATTTACTGGAGGTAATTACAGGGGAGGGAGGGAGGTGGGAGGGAGGCTCCATATGCTTCTGGGAGGGAGGGTCTCTCTTTTTCCTTGGCATAAAGGACTCTTTTCCTCTGGTGCTCTTCTGTTTTCATGCATGCTGCCCAGGATTGGGGGAAACACTTATGTACTAGGCCTTGTGTTCTCCAGACAGGAGGTGGGGTGTTTGTCCCCAAGCTTAGCCACTCCGTCTCCGTCCCTGCTGATGCCTATTCACACACCTGGCCTTCCTTCTTAGTTCTTCTAGGTCGTGTTTCACCCAAAGGGCAGTGTGATGGATCCCAGAGAGCATGCTCCTGTGCTGCCCCGAGGCACAGTGCCTCTGTGGCAAGGTCCTCTTGAAATGCCATTCTTACCTTAGAGGACCCTCCAGGATTCACTGTGAGAACATTTCTCATCTCTGGAAGGAAGCAAGATCATTATACCCTTGCCTTAGTAATTTATGTCTCCACATCAGAAGGCACTCCCTGAACCTCTACAGTGCTTATGGCGAGGAGGCCAGGTGTGGTCCACTGAATACTTGAAGATAAAACCAGACAACATCAAAGAGGACAGCAGAGCCGACCTCCTCTAAGTCATGTGATCAGGCACAAGCTGAGTGGTAGCTGGTATAAGCATTGAGACCATCTTGTTCTTGTAATGATCCTTGCTGGCCATCTCTCCAGCCCCAATTCCTTTATGTTAGGCAAATTAAGCCAGAATCAGAAAGACAAATGTTGCATGCTTTCTCTAAATGTGTGTGTGTGTGTGTGTGTGTGTGTGAGAAGAGTGGAAAGTAGATCATGAAAGGGAGAAATATGCCTACAGAGAGAGAGATGGGAGTCCTGGAAACGGGAGGGTAGTGGAACCCAGTGATGGGGAAACAGAGGGAAGTATCTGGAGGTAGATAGGGGATCAGTAGGAGGTAGAGAAAGAGGGTAATTAAGAATGAAGTTGAATGATACATGTATACATTACACACAATGAAACAAAACCCATGATTTTGTATTCTAATTAAAATATGAATAATAAATACAGCTTTGAAGGCTGGCGAAGGCTGGGGCCTGGCTCAGTCAGTTAAGTCCTTGCCATGCAATTGTGAGCATCTGAGTTTGATCCCCAGCATCCACTCAAAAGGCTGACTGCATGGGTACATGTGCCTACAATCCCTGTTCTAGTGAGGCAGAGACAGACGGGAAGATCCCTTGGGTTTGCTCTCCAGCCTAGCTGAATCAGCAAGGTCCATGCTCAGTAAGAGACTGTGTTTCAACAACATAAGGTAAGCAGTGGCTGAGGAAGAAACTTGAGCCTGCCTCACATGTTCACACTCCAAACCCCAAATCACAGGAGGGGCTCTCAGGTGGGGATCCCACCATAACATCTGACTCATAACATGCTTTCTTGATACCTAGGCTAGCCACACCTGCAGTCTACACTCGTATGGAGAATGATGCTTTCTGCTTCATTCATTTATCTTCTCACTGGCTCCAGCCTTCCCAGCCCCCCGATACCAATTTCAGAACCTTTCCAGTGATTCTTGTCTCCTGATCACAACGGCATGCTGGGCATGAGAAAGGATTCCCACAGAACAGAACTTGGCTTGTACGCACATAAACAATATGAATGAAAATTAACTTAAAGATCTTTTCTCCCCTCCTTAACCGTGACATTATACCGATGGGCCCGCTTGATTTCTTACATGGCTACCTTTACAAAAGGGCCCCGCTGTTTTACGATGTCAGATGTGACCTTTCCGACAAAACGTGCACACTGCGCCATACACAGAGGACTCTTCGAAGCTAGTAATTTTCATGATGCAAATTTCGGAGCAGAACGAGCCCATTAACCAAATTAGCAATTCATAAACGCAAAAGTTCATGGCCAGGAAGCAGCCACGTCTTTCTAGAAGGTATAATTTTAGCCCATTGTAGAGTTAAAGTGTGGTTTCTCCCCTTTAAATATATATTAAAAAAATAGATGAGGGCTCTAATTAAATAGGTGAAAGCCAAGTATGAAAGAAAATCAGATGTACAGGCAGTAGGGTGAACTCGTGACTAATAAGGAGCCGGAGAGCTTCGGTATGGGCAGGAGGGCAGTACCCAGGTCACAGGGGAAGCACATTGCCCTTGAAAGCTGCTCCGACTGCATGGTGGGCAAGTATGGTTGGCATGGATTGGAGGTGACATCCACTTGATGCATGGTCCATATCTTAGGGGTGGGAGACACTAAATTAGCATTACTTAACCTTCCAGAGGCTTAGCATGGGTCTGGTGCTGAAGCAGACCATGCTCAAAGACAGGAGACCAGCAGCCTAATCTGATTCTTTAAAAAAATTAGAACGGCAAGCAAGGCACAGCAGCTTCTGCAACAGCTCCAGCACTCGGGAGGCCAGGTGGATTAGTGCCTTTCTCATTGCTACGCCAATATGACAGACTGGAGCAACAACGGAAGGAAGGAAGGAAGGACAGCAGTTTGAGGGTCCAGTCTGTCATGGCAGGGAAGCTTGGTGAACATGATGCAGCTGGTCACGTTCGTCCACAGTCAGGAAGCAGAGAAAGAGAGATCAGCCCTGGGCCTCAGATTCATTTCTCTTTTTATTTTGACTCCAGTCTAGGGAATGGCTCTGCCCACATTAACCCAGTGAGGAAAATTCCTCACAGCCATGCCATGAGCCTTGTCTTCTAGATGTTTCTAGAGCTAATCAAGTTGAAAATCAACATTAACTATCACACTGAGGCAGGAGGATCAGAGTGAGTTCAAGGCTAGCCTGATCTACATAGACCCTATCACAGACAGACAAACAAACAAACAAACAAACAAATGATGTATTATTTTAAGCAGAAAACCACTATGTATTCTACAGCCTCATTCTGATAACAGGCTAAAACCTGCCGCATGATTCTGTAAACAGTTTTACGCTACCCTAGTGTTCAGCACAGTCTGTCTCTTCTCAGGGGATGGACATTTGGGCTGTTCCCGCTCCTAGAAATTGCACTGATGCTATTCTAAATATTCATGAATGCATTTTTGTTTGAATACATCTTAAACATTATTTGAAGTCTACACCCAAAGTAAGAGTGAACTGATGGTGCTTGGAGGTGGGAAACTTGGACAACAGGATGCTGAATGAAAGAATCCAGGTGCAGAGGGCTATGCCTTGGCAGCTGCTGAGACCTCTCAGGTGAGGGGCAAGCACCAACGAGGGGTATGCTTTTGTTTATTTAACTGTTGCTGTGATAAAGGCAAAAGCACCTTAAGGGGAAAGAACTTATTGCCATTCACTATTCAAGGGTATGATTCATCATGGTGGAGCTGTCAAAGGAGCAGGAACTTGTGAAGCGGTTGGTCATGGCATCTATAGCCAGGAGGCAGAGAGCAATGGAAGCCCCATGTTGCTGCTCATACTTGCCTTCCTCCACCTATACATCCCAGGGAATGGTACTGCCCATAGTGGATGGGTTTTCCTACCTAAATGAATGCAGTCATGATAATCCTCCACAGGCATGTCCAGTGGCCTATATTCCACATGACCATGTGATTCTACTTTAAAAGCACAGTGTGTGTGTGTGTGTGTGTGTGTGTGTGCTCGTACATGTGTGGTGTGTTTGTGTGTAGGTGTCCATGGAGGCCTGAAGGGGACACAGAATCTGTAAGAGTTAGTGTAGTAGGGTTTGTGAAGTCCCCATATGGGTGCTAGGGTCCACCCTGTCTTTTGATACAGCAGTAAACACTCATAACCATCAAGTCCTTCTTCGGGCAAATGATTCTGGCTCCTGTAAAGTTGATAATCAACACTGATCGTCTCAGGGATGGAGATCCTAAGTATCCTCCCAGCGTCCTAGTCTAGAAAGCATGGCGATAAAGCAATGCTACCAGGTTGAGACCCCCCCCCCCCAGAAGCAGGACAAAAGCACAGGAGGCCATGTGTGGGTGGGGCCTCAAATGGAAGGCACAGTGATGACTGATTTTGGATTCTGCCTCCCCTCTTTTTATCTGTATCTTTATCACCATCCTCTGTTACTTAAAAGCACACCCAAATGCAGATAATATTGGTCAGATGAAGTGGGTTGGTAGGTAAGGGGACTTGGAGGCAGTTCAGTCCCTGAGACCCACATGCTGGAAGGAGAAAAATGGCTTCTGGAACTTGTCCTCTGACCTCCATAGATGCACATGACTCACTTGAGTGCCCATGCACAGAATAAATCCATTCAAGTCCAGATAATACTAAATTGTGCTGTTCTCTTCCCATTGGGGTTGGTTATGTGTCTCTCCTAATATTTTCAGTAGAGGAAGGGGACGACCAGAGGTAAGCTCTGTCTGCTGCCCCTTCCACTTCTTTTCAGAGACAGTGGAGAGCTGTGCTTTAGCCTCTTAGTTCACTTTTGGGTTCTTTATAATCCATGGACTGCTGTGTGGGTTTGCCTGCTGCCTTGGCAAAATGCAGAGGAAGGGTGAATCCTTTCGGGATGTGCAGACAGACTCCTAGCTTCGGCTAACTCAGACTAAGGCTGCTGTCAAATAACATCCAAGGGCTACAGCAGCGATTTCCCTACTGTATTTTAACCTGATGTTCCCACCCACATTGTGTGTGTGTGTGTGTGTGTGTGTGTGTGTGTGTGTGTAGGCTATAGGGAAACTTCTCTTGCCATTCCTCAGGTGCTATCTACCTTGTTTTGTTTTGAGGTACTGGGCATGGGGCTTGATGAGTTTGCCAGGCTGGCTGGCCAGCAATCCTCATCTGTCTCTGCCACCCCAGTGTGGGATTACAAGTGACACCTTCCCTCTCCTAGGTTTTTTTTTAGTTTAAATATGCATTTAAGGGATCAAACACAGATACTCCCTGCTTGCATAGAAACTACTTTATCAACTTCTCAGCCTTTACAAAGTATTTTAAAAGTACCTTGATTTGTGATTTTCTTTATTCTGTTACTATAGAAACTTCATGAAGCCATTACCACACTGGAACATGATACTTGTAGCAATCTGAACCCATGCTCCTGGCACACTATGAGAGATACACTCTTACTCTGAGAGATACACACCTGGGCTTGGAGGCTGACTGTGCTGTCCAGAGAGTTGCGAGGTGACCTGCTGTACTTTCAGCCATAGGAGGTCACCTTTGTCATGACCTTCAGATGTCATGGCCTTTAGAGGCAGCCACAGCCTGTGGTGGCAGTGGTGGTGGGGAGGGCAGACACTCTGCTGAGTGGCCCTTTATCATCCCACATCCTGCCCCAGGTGGGGAAAGAGGAGGCTGCCTGGCTGCACAGTCTGCAGTTTTTTCTTTTCATTTCTATTTTTCTTTTCTTCTTCTTCTTTTTTTTTTAGCTGCAGAGACGGAGAATAAAGCTGCAGCTTCCTGCTATTAAGCGGGAGTGTGATTAGTTATAGGAAAATCAATTCATTCTTTGGCTTTGGGGAAGGCTTTTAAGTGTGAAAGGGGATGCTAATCCCCTGGGAAATGATTTTTAAGCAAAACTGCCTGAGTTGTGCCAGCTGCTTAGATAAACACAGAGGGGAGGGATGGCTGACTGCCTTCTAGCTCTGCACTGGGGCTCACAGAAGTCCGGTCTGTTCCTCGTATTCCCCTCCTTCCCTCCCCCTCTTCCTCACTTTCCATTCCTGTCTTCCTTTCCTCCCTTCTCTCCTCTCTTTCTCTTCTTTCCTCTCTTACTCTCTTAAAGGATCTTATCTTACCCTTTTAATCTCTCCCTCCCTCCCTCCCTTCCTCCCTCCCTCCCTCCCTCCCTCCCTCCCTTCCTTCCTTCTTCCCTTCCCTCCCCTCTTTCCTGGCCTCTCAAGGAAGGGACTGAGGGTGGGCTTTGAGGGGGTGTGTGTCTGTTGGCAACACCTGCCTGCCTCTCTTCTTTCTAACTTTTAACTTCTGTCCCTCCACTTTATTTCCTTCCTCCTCCCCATTTCCTTCCCACTGTGCTCTTGACTCTCTTCCCATGGAGAATACACATCTAGGATAGGCCCTAAAGTTTGGAGTGGCCTTCAGACTCTGTTAAAGACCCACACTGGCCTTTCTATAGTTCACACCATCTTGCACATTCCTCTTAGAAGCTGTGCCAGCTTCTGTCTGCCCACAGTTGTCATCAGCAGCTCCTGTCCTGTCCTGAATGTGACCTTGTTGGCCACACTGAGTCTCTGTCCTCCAACCCTGGAATTCCTAGCAGTCACCCACATCCATGCTGGGTCCCCACCTGTCTGTGTACTGTTTTATCATCTAGATACAGGAGGACTTCATACTTCAGAGTTCCTCTCAGCCTATTGTTACCCAAACAGGAGCATCCATTTACATACCAGAGGCAGGGCATCATGCTAACAGTAACACTCTTAATAAGAACAATGGTGATGATGCCATTTACATAGCTGACAGAGTCTGGGAGAACACCAGTCACCAGAGACACTGGGAGGCACTTTATGTTTAATCTCACTCAGTGTTTATGGGGGGCTTCATAAGGCAGCTGCTATTAGCAGCTCATCTTATAGGTGGGCAAGCAGAGGCTCTGTGAGGTTTGCTAATAAACTCAGAGGATCAGATCTGAGGTGGATGCAGGCCTGTTTGATTCCTGGCTTTCCTTCTTCACTGGCATTGTGGGGGTATAGGGAGGATGCAGGTGTTACTTCATCATGTTAGCAGAGTCTTCCCTCAGCAAGCAAGGTATGTGCAGGCAGTCTGTAGTTGACCTAGAAGGTACCAAACAGGGTTACTTATATCCCAGAAGTCTTTGCACACTGTGTTCTGGTTCTACCCAGCCAGGCAATGTGCAGATGGACATCCAAGGAGCAAAATGCTTACCCAGACAGTACGGTGGGACTACCCAGAGGGTTGGGTAAACTTATGCAAAGTAGAGTGAGTTTATACAGGATACAGAGTGAAGTTTTACTGAAAGTGGGTAAACTTATCTAGGAAGTAAAGTGAGTTTTTCAAGGAAATAAGGTGTCGATACTCAGGAAATTGAATGAGCTGATCCAGAAGTGGAATAAGTTTATCTAGGAAGTGAGTAAGCTTATCCAGGAAGTATGGCAAGCCTATTGAAATGTTAAGTGTAGCTCTCTACACTGTGGCTATTTCAGGGTGGTTCACCAAATTGCCCACCACCTTTAAAGGAGACAGGCTTACAGCTAAACTCAAGAACTGCTACTTCACAGCTTCGAGGTTGTGGGTTTTCTATGCCTCTGCTCAGACATTTCATCTGCATGATGTCCAGGCTGCAGGGTACACTGCATATACACCACCCAGGGAAGAATGCACTTAGTAATCAGATGGCTGGTGCTGGGCCCATTCTCCTTCAAGCCAGGCTGAGTGTGAAGGCTCCCATTAGCCCTTTTCTGCCTCAGCCTTCACATATGTGAATGTGCAAGGCTACTTGGGAAAATTGGGGTACTGAAGGTGTGCTGGGCTTGGGGTGGCTGCCTCCCTTTGTGGATTCCTTTCCCACACAGAACCAAAGATTTTTCTGGCATCTTGGCAACCACTCCCCTCTTTGCAAGGCTTGGTTTGAGCCAGGTGATGTTTCCCAGAAGTGCTTAGAACTGTTCTTTCCTATAGTCAGAGTTGGGACCATTTGGTGGTTTGAATGAAAATGGCCCTGTAGACTCATGGGGGAGGGGGGTGTTATTGGAGATGTGACTTTGTCGGAGAAGGTGTGGCCATGATGGAGGCAGCATGTCACAGCTTTGAGGTTTTAGAAGGACCACTCATTCTGCTGCCTGCTGACCCATATTTAGAGCTTTCAGCTGCTTCTCCAGCACAGTGGCTGCCTACGTGCTGCCATGCTTCCTGTCATGATGATCAAGGACTAAACCTCACAACTGTAAGCCTTCCACAGTTTAATGCTTTTCTCTATAAGAGTTGTTGTGGCCATGGTGTCTCTTCACAGCAATAGAATCCCTAACTAGGACAGATGGCACAGGCCTAGCTGGCTCACCTGTAGTTCCTGGGCCAGGCCATATGTACCTTCTCTGTATTGGGGTCAAGTTAATGTCCTGTGCCCAGCTCAACCAAGACTGGGATGCAGGGGGGGCCTTTACTCAGGCCCTAGAAGATGAGAGAATAAAGCTAGTATATTATTCTCTTTTTGTACACAACCTGAGAGCCCACCTGGCTAGTTATGGCCCCAAGATGGTGATAACTTTTGGTTGATGTGCCTGATGTTGGGACGCTGATCCCTGAGAATGCACAGACTGCAGTGGGACACATTCAGGTCAAGTATGGCTCTCACTGTGCTATTGTGCAACTCTCTTTACTCTGACCTTCATCTGTGAAATGGGCTCATGCCCTGGCTGTAGGAGTTAATTCATATGAAGTATTTGGAGACATCTTTTGAGCCACATCATGTCATGTGGGTACCAGTTTCTTTGAGCTGCATGCTCAAAGGAGTCTTGAAAACCAGATATTAAGCTTAAACCATAGGAATCCATAAGTCAAGGTTGCCCCATTCTGGAACTCAGAAAGTAATCAGGGAGACTGAGGGAGGAGTACTCATTCCTGACCTTTCTCTCTCCACTACTCTCTCCACTACTCAGTAGTAACCCCCAGTCAAGGAGGGATTTTTGGGGTTTAGCTTTGGCTTCTTTTGGATATAGAAACAAAAGAAATGAGGCCTGGAGAAATGCCTCAGTTGCTAAAATGCTCGTGGACCTGAATTTAATCCTCAGAACCCCATGTGAAAAAAGCCAGATGTGGCAACACTTGTAATCTCAGCATTGGGGATGGGGAGCTAAGTGTTTCCCTGGGCTGATTGTTTACTTGATGTGTTCCAAGCCAGTGAGAGTCCTTGTCCTCAAAACAAAACAAGAGGAGGAGGAGGAGGAGGAGGAGAAGAAACCATCATCAACAAAAAGATAGCACAATGGCAGAGGCTGTCTTCAGGTTTCCACATATCAGAGTGCACACATGCATATGTGCACCTATGTACACATCCCAAGTACATGCATATTGATCAGCACACACACACACACACACACACACACACACACACACACACACACCACACAAAACTGGAACAAAAGAAAAAATACAATTCACACACACACACACAAACACACACACACAAAACTGAAACAAAAGAAAAAATACAATTCTCTAACACTGTACCATGTGCAATGACTATACACAGTGAAATTTCACCAAATTCCAACCATGATTTTTGTGGCCTTACAATCATAGGTTCCTGGCAGTTACAGCAATGGCACTAATAATCTAGAAACTCTTACTGTAGGCATATTTCAGTGTTTCTCTTCCTCTATCACCAGGAGGTTGGTCTTACTGTCACCATCTCACAATGGATAGAATAGAACCTGGAACTGAATAACAAAACAATTCTTCAAACCAGTTAGTGGCACAGTAGGCAAGCACATGTAGAACAAGCTGTAGGTTCTGTTATATTGGCTCTTTTCTCATTATTAAGGTAGCTTTGACTTTTCTCTCATAATGTGTTTGTTGACAGAGGATCCGAATCCTTCAATTCTTGATCCTACTCCAAGAATCTAGATGCATGGGCTCCCAGTCATCTATAGTGTTGCTGAGATGATTCCAATTATTGGGTAAACAAAAGAAAATGAAGAAGCACCAGCAAACATAGGGAATTTTTTTTTCATTGCCTACTTGAGAACTTAGGCATTAGTGATTTAGGAAGTCCAGACTCTAAGACCAAGGCACCACTCAAGGTTGAAAGATTCTCTGATGCAAGCTGAGCAAAAGTCTCATTACAATTGGAGCAAAATCAAAGCAAGGGGAATCAGGCCACACAGCGTATGCATGAACCTGAATTTTCTTCTAAGGTCATCTGGATTATCAAATTAGTGTACTTGGTTTATTTAAGGAGCTGCTCCTTGACCATAGGTACACAAAAAGTTTCTAGTTCAGTTCAGCCTTTGGTTGTATCTTTTATTCTTATTCTTTTTCTCTATAGAAAGAGGTTTGACCTGAGGGTTTGCATGAAGGATCTTTGGTGCTCCAGTACCAAACTGGCTATTAGTTGATTGGTATATCTTAGGCTATTCCAGTGAATATAAAAAAATATAAAGATCAATTTGCCTATTCATTTCTCCTTTTATGCATTCATCCACCCATCCATGTATCTATCCATGTATTCATCCATATATCTGATTATTCAACTACAAATATCCATCCATCCATCCATCCATCCATCCATCCATCCATCCATCCATCCATCCAACAACTGCTTACCACTCACATAGTCAACATGATAAGCTCTAGCTTATCATTGTAGCATTGTAAACATAAGGACAAGCCTCAGAAAATTTTGTCTTAGAAAAAGAAGATCTGTAATTTCTGATGTTTGAACACTGTGGTTTTTTATATTCTAATTCCCCAGAATTGAAACTCTCCTTGTCATGCAGTAGGCACCCAACAGATGTGTTGGATAAGTCCATGAATAAATCCTATAGAAATACTTTAATAAATGCAAGGTCAAAAGAAGACAAAGGCTGAGTAGGAAGAGGAAGGGGAGAAGATGTACGGGAAGATGCTCTGAAGCAATACTGGTGTCTTATCCTCCTGCCTTTACCTTGTAGATTGACCACTGCATAGGTTTCTGACCTATACCTTTTAAACTGGGGTTCACTGATAGGACTCAAGGACACTGTAAACTCAAATATGAGAGAAAAAGATACTAATTGTAACAAAAAATGCAAGAGTTTCCTTTTATGATAAAGGACGGCAGCAGATGATAGTGGCTTCTAGTAGAATCTGCGCCTTTGTCACCAATCAAATCATAGCTATTTTCATAATACATTGCAGTTGTTGCAAATTTCCAAACATATTATTTCTGCTCATCACTGCTGAGAAATTGTGGTGGTCATTAGGTCTGCTGCTCGATCTGTTATTGAAAGCACTAATAAAGAAACATGTACTTCTAAATCACTAGTCTGTCTTTAAAATATTTTGATAACTGTGTTGCCATTTTCATGATGTCTTTTATATGTCCTGTACTTTGTGTTCTTAAGCACTGGAACATTCAGGAGGGTTTGACGGTCTTTGACACACCAAAGGCTTTAAGGCACTCACTAAAAGTTAGGACCCTGAGGTTCAGACACGGAGGCACTTGTCTGCACTCAGATGTAGGCACAAGTGGATTAGGGGATCTGGGGAATCAAAGTAAGGATATGTTAGATGGCTCAGTGGGTAAAAGAGCTGGCTACCAAGCTTGATGACCTGCATTCAATACTTGCCCCTCTGTGAATGTGGACACACACATACATACACATGAGCGCGCGCGCGCACACACACACACACACACACACACACACTTAAAAAGTTTTTAAAAAGAGAGTCAATGTCAGGAAAGTGGTATTAGATCCAAGGCCATTTGAATGGATATATGGCTTTGAATGGTGTTTCTATGTGCCATGTTATAGGAATGATTTGCAAGCTCTCGGCTCCTTGTCAAATCTTTATCTTCCTGGAGTAATCACCCCAATCCTCCATAGCTTCCCACTGGCTATAATGGAATCTGGTTGGTTATTTCATAGCTGGAGCCCAGGGCCAGATCCTACCCACTTGATGCTGCCACAGGACCTTCCATTTCATCTCCATTAGTAGACCATTGTGTGTTATGCTCTGTTGCGCTTATTAACATGCCTTCCTGGGTACCATGGCCACTGAGTGTTCTCATTATCTCCTGAAGGGATATGGCTCTACTTAGATAATTTTGGTATTCCTTCCCCCGCACAGTTCATTATTTTTTTTTTATTTGCCATAGAGATCAAGTGCTTAAATTATCCACTTTAGAGCTAAGCTGATGACGCTAACAGATCTTCAGAGTGGGCCATGAATGATCCTTTAATATGCCCACTGTGCCTGAGAGGTGAGCGGAGGCAGGCAAAGAACTGGGTGGTCCAGCATGCCCAAAGACTGGGGCAGACAGAGAGATTCACTGTAATGTGCAGCAGGGCTTTGGAAATTGCTGTGCTCTCTGTGTGTGCAGACTGAAGAGGAACATCCAGAATAAAGGAATAAAGGAGTGCTAACTCGAGAAGCCCATCTAAGAATGGAGGAGGTGGTGGCTAGAAGGGAGGCACGATGTTGAATCAGCCTGGGACTTTCCTTAGGTAAGGTCAAAGGTCAAAGGTACAGATGCAATGAAACATTACTTCACTTATCTGTTCACACAACCTCTGCCATTTTCTACTGAGGTTTAGAATAAAAGAGTCTACAGTTCTGTCTTCTCTCATTATGATCTATCTATTTATAACTCAAGGGTGAACTAGTTCAGACCCACTTTCTTTTTCTCATGTAGCTCAGGCTGGCCTCCAATTCACAATTAGCCCAGGATGACCCTGAACTCCTGATCTCCCTGCCTCCACCTCTTGAGTGCTGCTATCACAGGTGTGTGCCACCACAATGGCTTCTCTGTTTTTTTTTTTTTTCTATTTTACCATTCTCCAACATAAAAAAATGTTAAGCATAATTAAAAAGAGTAATAATGAAGGAATAATATAAAGTGTATATACAAACTACCCAGAACTAGGGACTGTGACTATTTTGCCTTGGATGTCTCATCTACAGAACATGTCTTGTGTCCATGAATGCATGTATGTATGTATGTATGTATGCATGCATGTATGTATATGTGTCTCATTGCAGATTTGAGCTCTGAAAACTCCACCTGTAGCTTTTACAAAGATTGTTCTCTGTACAACCACAAAATCCATACACCTAACACACAAAGGTCTGCTCATTAACACACTGCTGCTGGGAATGCAGATTGGCCCAGGTCTACTGGATCAGTATGGGGTGCTTATAAAACTGAAAACAGTTACATTGTGATCAGTGACCACATGAGTTTCTCTCTGGGAAACATATCTAAAGGACTCTAATAAAAGATTTACAGTGGTGTGTGTGTGTGTGTGTGTGTGTGTGTGACTACAGAGATCAGAAGAGCTGGAATTACAGGCAGTCTTGAGCTGCCTGATATAGATGCTGAGAATTAAACCTGAGTCCTGGGCAAGAGCAGTAGGGCTCTTAGACCTGACCCACCTCCGTATTCATTACTGCACTATTCCCAATGACTAAGCAATGAAACTTGTGTAGATGCCACCTGCCCCCACTCCCAGAATGCTCTGCTTCACCACAGTCCCATTGCAATGGGGCCAGGTGATAGTAGATCAAAACCTTTGAAACCACGAATCATAATAAAACCTTCCTCTTTAACTTTAAACTGTACCTCTTAGGTATCCGTTACTGGGACAGTTATCTGACTGCTAATAGGAATAATGAGATCATTGGGAATGTTAACTTTGAGAGAGGTGAAGCTGTAACTTAAGTCTACTTACATCATACACAACTCCTCCCCTCACCCAATAGCAGAATCACATCCTAGAGCAAACCTCTTTCTCTAAGTATTCCATATCAGTAACAGTAAACGGGCACATTTATACAATAACACTCACCATGAAGTGATGTGGCCATTCTCATCAGAGATAATCAGCCACAGGCACCATGACTTTGAACCTTAAGAACACCTATTTTCTTTCTAAAGAACTCAGCCTTAGAGTGTTTTGTTCTAGCAACATGAAATGTGCTCTGACTCCTCCTTAAGGGTAAGACTTTCATGCAGTTTATTTGATGCATCTCCTTTGATCCCCCCACTGCTAAAGCAGCTGTGTTTATAACCTCATACACAACCTTGTTATTACATTGATTTGTTTTAAGGGGCATGTATGCCATGGTGCACATGTGGGAGTAAGTTCTCTTCTTCCACCATGTGGGTTCCAGGGATTGAATTTAGGCCATCAGGTTTGATGACAAATTCCTTTTCTGTTGAGCTATCTTACCAGCCTATGTCTTATTATTTTTACTTCTAGAAAGAGTCACAGTTGATGAAATGAAAGGAATTGGATGCTTGCTGTATCTCTGACCAGCTAATGGTCAGGAGTTCAGGAGTGGTGAAACACTATAGAACCAGAGTCTGGCTTAGTATTTAGTCTAGTTGGCACTAGTAAATATTTTGTGGATGGATGAGTGGGTGGATGAGTTGGCAGATGAGTGGATGAATGGATAAGGCTATGTAGATATGTAAAGAAGGGTAGATGGGTAAGTTCTTGTATGTATTTGTAGGTGTATGTATTTATATGTGGGTATATGTATGTGGGTATATAAACAAGCTCATATATATACATATATATGCAGGTGGATGATGGATGCACATATGTATATGTAAGTGAATAAATAAATGTATATATGGGTGTATGTATGTATAGATATCTATATAAATATGTATATATATGTCAATAGATGGATAAATACATGTATATGTTGATGGATGAATGGTAGATAATATATATACAGATTGATGAATGGATTCACATATGTATATGTAAGTGGATGAATAGATGCACATATGTATATGTGGGTGTATGTATGTGTGTATAGGTTGATGGATGGATGCATGAATGTATATGTAGGTTGATAAATGGAATTGTATATGAATATGCAGGTCAATGGATGTGCAGATGTGTGGATGCATGCATGCAAGGCTCAAATTCTTCCAATTGCTTCCCAATATTTGTTGAACACAGACATTTTACAGTAGGTCCTGGGAGTCACAGACTACCTTGGCTTTCCTGTGTAGCACTCACAGTAGGTTCTGATTGACTGTGTTTGGAAGCCTTATGCCATTTGCCTGCCAGGGCCAGGTAGAACTCTGCTAGGCTTTTGGAATCCTTAGAGCTTGCAGAGGTGGAAGCTGGTGTCAGCATGCCTCAGTCTCTCAGAGGCATGTTCTGAAAAGCCTCTTTGGTAGGTATGTTAGCAGTGAATTTGAACCATGGAAATGTCAAGGGGGTGCTAATCAAGCCACGTCTGTTAAAACTGCCACCCACTTGGGTCTGTCGACTCTACAAGAGAGATCTTTTAGCCATGCCAACTGCAGAGCTGGTCTCACATAAGAGAACAAGAGCATACCCTAGAGAGGCTCAAGAGCAGATCTGATTGACTAGAGCTTCCTCTGAGCTGGCTGGACACAGTCAGCATTGAGTGGTGGCGGCCAGAGAGAAGGGAAGGGCTGCTCTCCAGAGTGCAGCGCTTTGGCATATGTTTCCTGCATGTGGAGCGAATGCCCTGTTCCCATGTTGCTCCTTTCTGTGCCATGCCATTGCACAGAAACAAAGGCCAGTCTCTGCCATCCATGGCTCAGCACACAGAGCTAAGGGAGGCTCTGGGGTTTGCAGGCTCCTTCCATTCTCACAAGGCACTTGCTCCATCAACTGTCTTCACATTAGTCTGTAGTTCTCTGGTCTTGGATGTTAATACTGACTAGTCACTTGACAGAATTTAGGATTACTCAGGTGGCAAGCCTCTGGACATGTCTGTGAGGAAGATATCAGACTGGGTGAACTGAGGTGGGAAGACCTGTTGTCCCTCTGGGAAGCACCGTTCCATGGGCTGGGGTCCAAAGCTCAGTAAAAGGAGAAAGCAAGATGAACACCAGCACCCATTTCTCTTTGCTTCTGACTGCAGATACGATGTGACCATGTGACCACCTGCTTCCCACTGGAGCCACCATGGCTTCCCAGTTATGATGGACTATACCTTAGAGCTGTGACCCAATACAAATCCTCCCTTAAGTGGCTTTGCTCAGGTACTTTGTCACAGCAACTAGAAAAGCAGCGTATTCAGGTCCAGGGTTATACTTAGTGGGTACAGAGCACTGATCAGTCTGTCCCTTTGAAGCCTCATCCCATTGTGTGTGGGGAGAAGATATAGCAAGGGACACAAAGGAATGAAGACACTTGATACATATGAGGATTTGATTGCATGGAAGGACATGGGTGAAGTGAAAATGTCCTGGGGTGGGGTGTCTACTTGAGATAAAGATTAGATGTAGCCGGCAACCTGGAGGATATGATTGCAGTTCATGGCTCTTGTATGATGTGTGTGTGTGTTTACATGTGCATGTGGAAGCCAAAGGTCAACTTTGCCTTCATTCCTCAGGTGGTTTCCTCACCTTGTTTTTGAGAAAAGCTCTTCACCCAGCAGGTGACACTGGCTCACCGGAGAGCCTCAGGAGTCACTCTGTCTCTGCCTCTCCAGTGCTGGGTTATCAGCACTTGCCTTTTCCTGCCTTTTCATTTCCTGGTTATCATTCCTGCCTTTTCCTTGGCTTTTCTTCACGTGGTTCTT
This sequence comes from Mus caroli, assembly GCF_978045245.1. Classification (NCBI taxonomy): domain Eukaryota; kingdom Metazoa; phylum Chordata; class Mammalia; order Rodentia; family Muridae; genus Mus; species Mus caroli. The sequence continues at coordinate 2,138,735 of NW_028227272.1, forward strand.
GGTGATAGAACTCAGGTCTAGGTGCTTGCAAGGCAAGCACTTCTCTGAGGAGACACTAGACACTTCCTGCTCAAGACTCCTGCGAAGTTATTTGGAAGTCAGAGTGGGAGAGAGATGTCTACTGTTGACCACCCTTCAGGACACCGGTTGATTTCAAACAGCCATTCAAGATGAACAGCTTGCTCAGTTCTTGTTCAGTCTCTCCTACTGTGTGTGTGTGTGTGTGTGCAGCCGGCTGAGGGCTGGCCTGACTGTTTTGTTGAATCTTCTATTTAAACACAGATGAACTAAGGGGACAGTATTTGCAAGCATGTGGCCTTGGGGCTTTGACCAGTTCTTCTGAGGGATGATCTAATGTTCTCAAAAGTAGATGAAGGCCATTGACAAAGCAGCTTCCTAACCTCCTCCCAGGACAAGACACTTCCTCTATTTAAAAAGCCAGTGTGCACGTGCACATGAAGACCTGAGGTTGATGTCATGTGTCATGTTTGATGGCTCACCACCTTATATATTGAAGTGGAGGTCTCTCATTGAACCTGGAGTTTCCTGGTTATGTTTGTCTAGCCAGTCAGTTTGCTCAGGGGAATCCCTTGGCTGTGCCTTCCACGTTGAGATTATAGGTGGATTGCCACAATGGGACAGCTTTTATGAGGGTGCTGGGGACCAAATACCAGTCCTAACGTTGCTGAAAGCATTTGCCAGCTGAAACATCTCCCCAGACCTGCATCAGTTGTTAATTTTATAGGATGGGTAGGGGTGAATGTGGGCCATCAACTGTCAAGCTCTCAAAATTCTTGAGATTTTTTTTTCCTCATCTGGTCTGGGACACAGCCACTGTTACAAAGTGTGCTTTGAACTGCACATATCCTTGTTGTGTTTGTGGGCTTGATCAAACTCTCTACCTCTTCCTTTCCTGACTGATCTCTGCGGTTCTTTTCCAAACCTCCCTTCGAGTTTATGTCTCTGCTGGGGAATTGCATGAGGATTAGTTTTTCTCCTTGCTTAGCTCTGTCACCAAACCAAGATTTCAAAAGGAAAACAAGAAAAAGGCACAGCCATACTCCCCCTTCCCTGGGCCGTCAAGGGGCCGCGTCTGCCAATGAGAAGATCCAGTGTTCCAGAGAAGCCAGGCTGAGTTTATTGATGCTGAGAAACCGCCCATGGCAAGAACGGCCCTGCAAGGACTGAGCAATCAGCCTCTGGACTGCTTTCAGTGAATGGATGGGGGAGGGAGGTGTTTGTTGCCTTTCTTAATGAGGCATTTCTAGAAATATAGCACTTTGTCCAGCAGGGAATAAAAACCAAAGCAACTGCATCATGAAGTTGGGTGCTTTAAAGAGAACTTTTCAAAAGGACACTGAAATATAAAATCAGGGTCATTCTGAGAACTTTAGGTGGAATCAACCTTGAAGCAAATATTGTATCTGCTTCCAAAGATTCATGAGCAGCCTTGGAGATGGGAGAGAGAGCTGCCCTTGGGATGAAGCCCACAGCATCAAAGGTGGTTCAGCTAACCACCAGTGCTGCTGGGAAGTACTCTAAAAAACTCATCAAGTCTCCAAGAAGTCACCCATCTCCTATGTGGGGGTCTAAACAGGGTGGATTAGCTTCCTCTCCAGGTGGAAGCAGAGCTTTGGAAGGCTTTGCAGAACTGACAGGTGGGTGGGCTCCACGCAGCTCTTCATTTAGTGGAACCAGTTATCTCTCCTTTTCCCCCTCAACTTCTATAAAGATGTCACTGTTCTTCCTGTGTGTGTGACAGGTTGCTGACAGCAGGCCCCTCCTCTCCTTCCTCTCCTCTGGGTTTCTTGTACCTGGTTTAATACACTTGGTTGTTCATTATTATTTTGGTGACCTGATGTAGCTGGACATGTAAACCTGTTCACCTTCCCAGCATTTGATGCTGCTGGGATTCCTTTTTAACTCAAGATGTGTGTGTGTGTGTGTGTGTGATGCTCATGTGAAGGTTCAAAGAGAATCTGGGGTATTGACTTCAGGAAGGCAGTCCACTTTCTTGGAAACTGGGTCTCTCTGAATCCAGACCTCACAGTTTGGCTACACAGCAAGCCCTGGGAATTTACCTACCTCTGACTCCCCTGTGCTGGGATTACAAATGCCTATCACCATGCTCACAATTTTTACATGGTCTCTGGAGACTGAACTCTTGTGCTTGCGAAGCAAGAGCTCCACTGACTGAGCCAACTCTCCAGGTCTTCTTCAGCTTCTTGGTCTCTTGTCACCTCTCTGGATGTGGATTTCCATGGTCTGGTTAGAAACAGCATTGTTGGAATTGGTGGCATAGGTCACATTGATGGTTATAAAATTTATTTTGAAAGAGACCTTCTCCAATCATTGTGTCTGTTGGTATTGTCTGAGCACCTACGTGATTGTTGGTCAACAGCAGCAGGGTTCTCAACTAGAACTAGGTTGAGCACAACCAAAGTGTGCCCTCGTATCACTCACCGATAATCCAGGGGTACAGGCTTCCTCCCCCAGCACTAGGGAAGCTGGACACACTGAGGATACCAGAGACTTTGGTCTGCACATTCCTTATACTATGTCTGGCTTTGCCCTCAGTAAACGACCGCCACAAGCTGTGACTTTTGATTTGGAGAGTGAGTTCTTACAGGACATGGAGCTTAGACCCACTTGATCATCTGTCCCATCCCCAAGCCAGGCCACAAGCTCACTTATGAATGTCAAAGCATGATGGAGACCTAGCTCCTGAGAGCAAAAGTGAGGTGTAAAGTGCCCAGGCATGGTGACATGCCTGCCAGCCCAGCATGTGGGAGGTTGAGACAGGATGACTGTGAATGTAAGTCTGGGCTACACACTTCCAAACGCTGACACCATTGCATATACTAGCAAGATTTTGCTGAAAGGACCCAGATATAGCTGTCTCTTGTGAGACTATGTCGTGGCCTAGCAAACACAGAAGTGGATGCTCACAGTCAGCTATTGGATGGATCACAGGACCCCCAATGGAGGAGCTAGAGAAAGTACCCAAGGAGCTAAAGGGATCTGCAACCCTATAGGTAGAACAACATTATGAACTAGCCAGTACCCCGGAGCTCTTGACTCTAGCTGCATATGTATCAAAAGATGGCCTAATAAGCCATCACTGGAAAGAGAGGCCCATTGGACTTGCCAACTTTATATGCCCCAGTACAGGGGAATGCCAGGGCCAAAAAGTGGGAGTGGGTGGGTAGGGGAGTGGGTGGGAGGGTATGGGGGACTTTTGGGATAGCATTGGAAATGTAAATGAGGAAAATACCTAATAAAAAGTATATATATATATATATATATATATATATATATATATATATATATAGTCTGGGCTACATAGTGAGACTTGGTGTCAACAAGGAAAATGAATGGAAAAAATAGGGACAAAAATTATGGTGTGAAGACCAGAAAGAGCTCACGGTGCTGTCCTGTGACAACATAGTTCTTCTCTTGGTATAGGAACTTGTACGTGCAATGTTTCCTTTGGTGGTGATGAGAATATTCTAGAATGAGACTTACTATTGAACATCTCAGCTGTCACCAGTGTCACCAGTGCATCAGTGGCTAATTCTATGCAATATCTACTTCACCCCAGCAGAATAAGTATTAATTCCATTATAGTTTTTTCTTTTTTATTAGATATTTTCTTTATTTACATTTCAATGCTATCCGGAAAGTTCCCTATACCCTCCCCCTGCCCTGCTCCTCTTCCCACCTACTCCCACTTCTTGGCCCTGGCATTCCCCTGTACTGGGGCACGGCACATAAAGTTTGGGAAGAGAGGCCCCTTGGTCTTAGTTTTTTTAGTCAACATGTATGTGTGTATCTGTATGTGTGTATGCTGCATGAGTGCAGGTGCCCTTGGAGGATAGAAGAATTTTAATTGATCAAGGTAAGGGGGGAACAAGAATGGAAAAGCTGAGTGGGTGGAGCCACCCTTCAGCCACACCCACAGGGAACTCAACACTGACCAAGAGGGTAAATGAAAGCTTGAGTGTGGCTGTGAATGCTTGTGACTACAGCACCAGGCTGCCTGCTTTGGCAGGATGATCAGGTTTGAGTCTAGCCTGTGCTACAGAGTGAGAGCCTGCCATAAGCAAAAGATAAGATCCAGGCCCACAGCTACTTATTCATGTTGCCTTTGTAAGCCACAGGGTCTGGTTTTACTGGTAAGTTTTTATTTTAATGCATGTGGTGATGGGGATAGAATTCAGGGCTTACTGCAAGCTGGACTAGTGATCCACCACTGGGCTATGTCCCTAGCCTCTCACTGGTGGATTCCAGGCAAGTGCTTTTCCACAGAGCTGCATCTCCAGCTCGCTGCCTTTTATTTTGAGACGAGGGATCGCTAAGCTGCCCAAGAAGCTCGTTATGTTCAGATGATCTCCTTCCCTTGACCAATGCATCTCAAGTAGCCCGGCTGAAAGGCCTGCACTCCTCGGTGAAGCTTTGTGTCCAATTTTGTGTATTATTCAAACTCAAAACGTAGGTCATGGCATTGCAGTGCTGGTCCTGAACTGTCATGTGCTCCTCTCCTGGGGACCACACGCTCCATCTTATTTGTTCAACCACACAAGTTTAGAGTGATACTAATCTATAGCTCATATCTCAGGGTGTAAGTTAGTTGTGCCTAGGACTAGATTAAGTTAGCATCTATTTACTCTCTGGTGGAGTCCACAGGAACCACACGGCTTTCTCATTGTGATGCTTCAGCCTTGTCATATTTGTATTGCTAGCATTCACATTACAATGGAAAGATCTATGATTCAGAGGGGCCAAGGAAGGGACCCAATAGCTAGGTAGCAGATAATGATCCTATCTTCATCCCACTTAGGCTCTGGTACTGTATTCCCTGTTGGACACAACCCCAGAAAGTAAACAAAGCCATCTGCAGATGCTGGCTGCTGTGACTCACAGCCACCCTCAGAAGACTCTGAAGCAGATTGTGAGGTGACTCTTTTCGTTCAAGGTGGACTTCCTGTTTCTAATGTACCCAGTGGTGGCTATTCCTCACGTACACTGCACTGGGAGATCGGTTTTGGAAGTTTAGAGCTGGAACTTAAAAGCAAAGCAAAAGAATATAGAAGCCCATAGTGCAACTTCCCCCAAAGGTGCTGGCTGGAGTCTAACTGTAGAGAGCCCTGAGGGAGAAGCTGGGGTGACCCTCTGGCTCCTGTGGGAGGAGAGAGGTGGTCAGGCAAAGTGCGCCTCTACTGCATGGGCATCAGAGACCTTCCCACATCGCTCTCGAAAGCACCGCATCCATTTCTGCTAGAGATGAACACTGATGTTATTTTTCTTAATGTCTGTTTTTAGTCTATGCCCTGCATGTTGGCGTTCAGGGAATTCAGCCAGAGGAGAGAAACAATAGTATTAATTAGGAACGTCAGTCATGGGTGGGATAGAATTCAAACCTGCCAAGTTTCTGGAGCATTTAGTGGTAATTATACTAGACTGTGGAGACAAGCTGTTCTCCAGTTCCTACAGAGACACACACGCTTTGATGGGCAAGCCATCAGCTTGCCAGTGCAGGCCTCCAGAAGGCAGAGGAAGCCTCCCTGGTCCAGCTTTGTAGAGGATCTGAGCTTCCCTGGAGAGGAAGCCTGAGAGTGACCAGGATGTCCCTTGTCATTTTGTAATTTAAAGTGACCTCCTTAGTTCTCTCTTGGCTGAAGCTGGGGTCTGAGGGAAACCAGAGTGAGAAGTCTATCAGCTGGGCAGGATGTTTACACTCAAGCTAGAGCCACGATCTGTCCAGGTAACGCCACATAGGAAAGAACTTCTCTCAGAGCAACTACTAGCTATGATCTCAGCATCGTCTGGTGAGATGGGATGAGAGACTTGAATCTTTGAGGATTGGCACAGAAGAGGGACATTCCTCTGTCTTGAAGTTACTGGATCACCCTAGGGGCAGGGAATGAATCTCACTGAATCATAGAGCTGCTAGATTCCATCCAAGGTATTTTGCAAGATGTGCTCTTAAGGGCTCTGCGTTAGTTGTATGTCTTATGCTAAAGGAAAAAACATACCAACAAAAGCAGCTTTAGGGAGAAAAGGTTTACTCGGGCTCACAGTTCTGGGTGAGCGTTCTGTCGAATGGAAATGGAAAGGTCACGTGGATGGGAGTGTGAATCACCTGGTCACACTGTGTCCACAGCCAGGAAGCAGAACATTCTCTCCTTTTGATTCAGACTAATGGTTAGTGGAGGGTTAACCTAGTATAGAAAACCCCTCACAGACACACCCTGAGATTCGTCTCCCTAGGTGGTGGCTCTGGATCTTGTCAGGTGGACAATGAAGATTAGGCATTCCAGGCTTCTGCTCCCTGGGCAGGTGCCCTGCCCACCTATTGAGGAAAGCCCAGTCAGGTAGGTAAGACATTTGCTTGAGGTTATTTGAATGGTGTGTGTCAGGAAAGTTTCAGACTCAGTGCTTGGGGAGCTGCCTCCGATGCTTCCTGCCGTCTCTGGACATGTCTCTTCCACAGAAGGACCTTTGCAAACACCAACTCTATGACTTTCACTCTAAAGGTCATAACAGTGATTTTTAGGTCTGTCTAATGTTTGAAGAATTAGGCCTGACATGTGGAAAAGAGTCTGCATGCAATGCTTCCCTTAGGTCCCATGTTTTATTTGATTTTGAGAAAATGAGCTCACCCTGAAAGTCCCATCTTCCTAGGAAGTCACGTAGCAGTGGGGGAATAGGAACCATCTCTGTCCAACGCTGCCTTTCATATCCTCACCTTCCCAATGCTGGCTACAGGAAACATAGGAAGAGAAAGGCACATAGTGAGTGATTTTGTGGCTAACAGGACCTGCTCAACTCAGTGCTGGTGGATGATCCTGACAGGTCCCAGAAATAAAAGAATCCTCCTAGTAACTTGGCCTTGGGTTCTCATGTTAAAAAATAATTAATAGAAGTCCCTTCTTCATCCTCCATTTTTTCAAAAATAAAATAAAATAATTGGGAGGCTTGGGGCTGGAGTAGTAATTGCTCAAAGGCGTGAAGTGAAGGAGCTTCTACTCCCGCCTGTGAGTCAGTGACATAGCGCTCCTTCCGGCGCTTGGGATGTCTGTGTGGCCTTATCTCTACATCCTTTGGAAAAGCAGGGCACGTTTTCCTGCTGACATACACAAGCCTGGTCATTTAGCATGGGGAAAGAAAAATGGTTTAGAACGAGAAAATATATTTAGAACTCATTATTCACACAGGAGTCATGGAGAAGGGGCAGAAATGGAGCTGTCAGGAAGAACCAGTGCTTGGGAGGGGCTGTAGGAAGCCAGCCTGGCACTCAGAGGCAGCTCTCAAGGTCGGCAGGGTCACAGTCAAGGTCACACATCAGGGAAGCAGGTGCAGGAGGTTGCATCTTTCTGAGTCGACCTGCCTGGAGGCTCCTTCTTGAGCCATGACCTTGAATGAGCCTTTGGCTCCTGCCTGGTCAGTCTACAGTAAATTGATATGTTCAAGCCAAGTGGGAATCTGCATGGCATCCCCATGTCCCTCTTCCCGATGCTCAGACTGGAGCAGGAACTAACTCTCAGTTAGAAGCAACTGGGGGCAGCTGTCCTGATTGGAGAAGTTCAAGTTATTTTTGTGTGAAAGGCCTTTTTGGGCATGTATGTGCAGGCGTGCTTGTGTATGTGCAGGCATGCTTGTGTATGTGCAGGCGTGCTTGTGTATGTGCAGGCGTGCTTGTGTATGTGCGGGTGCTTACTTGGGAGGCTATGTACACATGTGGCGCAGGAGCCAAGGTCTACCTTGTTTTTTTGAGTCAGGGCTTTCCCATGGATCTGGAGCTGGGTTGGGGGCCAGAGAGCAGCAGCGATCTACCTCCCTAGGTGCCGAGATTATGGGCATACAGCACCAGGCCTGGCTTGTTTCCAAATTGGCTTTGGGGATCCAACTCAAGTCCTAGTGTTTGCAAGGCAAGCAAGTGTCTAAGTCCTGAACTAGCTCTCCAGCCCACAGCGCACGTTTCATAGTAAACTTTCCTTTTGTAAACAGGAGGATATACTTTAAGACAGCAATAACAGTACAGCACAATCACTCTGTAAAGCAGCCCAGGGTGCTTGTTGCTGGCCCCAGGGATCAGCCACTGTGCAGGTGACATGTGCTCTGCTACCATGGCCTGAAGGGCAGGAGCCTTGTTTATAGCAGCAACTCCTTACCCCCATGAAGTGTTGCGTTGTGACATCATAGTGTCTTCTAGGTTTTTTGGAACCATCCAGTTCTTGTTGTCATCTCGCTGTAACTTGTAGCTTTTATTTGGTATATGATGTTCTTTTGATGAGACATATGACCTTTATCTTAGTACAGTATAGACATATAATTGCATATACATGATGATAGTTCCATGTATATAAATTATAAACATGCATTTCTAGTACTTGTTAGAGCCTTTGAAACAACAACAACCACACACACACTAAATGTATAGGAACATATATGTGTGTATGGAACCATACACATATATGATTCTATGTGCATGGAATCAAATAGAAATGGCTCAGTGGAACCTCATGTAAACCTCATGTATGTATAAATGTACAGAACCACCACTGTACATATTGCCCATCACCGTCTGAAAGGTTAAGAGGTACAAGGCTCTCTTACGTTCTGTGTGGATGTTCACAGAGTATTTTGAAACTCTTTAAAGGCAACTGAATCTCACAGGTCACAAAGACATTATGGAGACAGAGTTCACTCTTGGGTGTGTTTGACTTCAGAACAGATGCCCCTGTCTTCTCTCAGGTTCTTGTTCTTCCTGAAATTCAAATGGCACACATCAAAGAGTCTTGACAGAGGGGTTTAAGAAAGACACAGATGTCTGTGAGTAAGATTGCTTCTGGTATGCTCTATGTCTATCTGTTTGGAGCTGGAAGTATCTACGTGGCCCAAACATGAAAGGTTAAGGTCCAGTTTTCTTAGCTGACATATAGTCTCCCGGTCTCACTGAGCCATTTCTCCATGTGTGTTCATAAAGCCTGCTGTGGAGGTTCATATATCTGATATGTGCTTGCTCTGGTCTGCTTCAGGCTCCAGAAAGGAAAAGAGGCCCTGGTAAGAAATTCTTCTCATTTATAAGAGGGCACTCCCTACAGAAATCTCTTGAGCTAAAGAGCTGGTGTGGGAGGGAGAGACAAGTCTTGGGTCACCAGCAGGGAGCCATAGTTATAAATGACAGAGAACACAGCTCATGTATTGGCAGGAAAAATATAACCATGGCTCTCTCTTCCCCAAGCCAATACAGCTGCCTCCTGTGCACCTGGATCTCACCTTGCCAGCTAATAGGAACACAGAGAACAAGACATCTGAAGATGAGCTGTTTATGCTTAATCATGGCAAGGGAGCCTCATAAAGAAGAATTCTGGGGGTGATGCCTACGTGTTCTGTCACAGCCATGCTGTGCATTTTTATGGAGGTGCTGGGGATCTGTGTGTCAGGGAGAGATGTGTGATTAGTATCATCTTCTGTGATGCCTTCTTCTTTGTGGCGTTTGCATGTGAAGACCCCGCCCTCACATGTCCCTGCTACCCAGCAGCTGCTGGGAGTGCAACACATTGCTTGAAAATAAATAAGGGATATGGGTATCCTGTTAGATGTAAGTTTTGGGAGAAAAACAGAGAAAAACATGTCTCTCTGGGAACATCATCTTCTGGTCATAAAGGCTTTGTGGAATAAGGCTTTCATGTGATTAATGTATGACATGGCCATTTAAGGAATAAAGTCATCACACTTGTGTATATATCCATCCATCCATCCATCCATCCATCCATCCATCCATCCATCCATCCATCCATCCAATCATCCACCTGCTGGTACATCTGCTCATCTGTCCATACATGCATGCATCCATTCATTTTGTCCCAAAATAATATTTAAGGAGTTGTTTAGCAGGTATATGCCATTTAGAATATTGTTTTGAGCTTGGACTTTGAGTCCTGGGTTATTTTCTTCATAGTCATGTGGCCCTATGTCAATTGCTCAGCCTCTCTGGTATTCAGAGAACATAGATAACAATAAAACAAATGCATAGAACTGTGAGGATTGAGTGACTGTGAATGTAGTGTTTAAAGCAGTGCCTGGCTCCATAGCTTGTCCACAGAATATCTCTCTCAAAATGATACATTGATGAGCAAAATTGAGGGAGCAGACATGAATGACTGTCCACAAGAGATAGGAAGATATAACTCGAATTTTATTTTCTTATTAAAAAAATCACCTGAAACTTACTTCTATTTCTCCATCCTGTCAAGATTGTGGGCAAGTCTAGCTGTGCCATTATGGAGTGAGGCCAGCAGATAGCAGAGGAAGAACCAGGAGTTGAATAGGGCAAAAACTGCTTGTCTTGTATAAACAGTAACTATATATGGTTGGTGCTGTTCTGTCTTGCAAAAGGCAGGAGATGCTGGCAACTCCATACATTGTTGAATTCAGAACACCTGAGCGTATGAGCAGAAAATGCTGCTTTGGGAAAACTGAGTCTTATGGTTTGAACATCAAGGGCTGGCTAGTCAGAGTGGACTAAGGACTTCTTGTGGGTCCAGTCAAGTACTGAATGTCTTCTCTCATATGAGGAACATAGCTTTAAATTTATATAAAGATTTTTAGCTACTCATATACTCATGTGTATGTATGTTTGTGTTTATATATATACATGTATATATGTGTGTATATATATATATATATATATATATAAATGTGTGTGTGTGTGTGTGTGTGTAGGACATGAAAGTAGAAAGGGGAGGTAATGAGATACATATGGCATGAAATTAGAAAGAGGAACCATTAGCATGGAGGAAAGGAGAGGATGCACTGAGTGGCTGAATAATAACAAAGTAAAATTATAAATATGTATTGGGCCAGTGAGATGGCTCATTGGTTAAAAGCACTTGCTGCACAAGCCTGAAGACCTGAGTTTCATCCCAGGGACCCACAGTGGAAGGGGAGACCGGATTCCTGCGTGTTGCCCTCTGCCTTCCACATCTGTGTGATGGCACAGATGCCCCTATCCTCATCACACCCACAGTAGGGATCACTGAATGTACTTTTGGTGAATCCCCATCCTGGCATTACTATACTTGTTACTCAAAGCTCTCCCTTCATATCCCGATTTGCAAACCCATCTCACAAGTGAGGGTGGACAGATTCCTGGGAAGAGCAATGGCTTAATTAATGGTAATGCTGAGGCTGTAGGTGCTTCGGTGATTGGGGCTGTGTGAATGCAGAATTGGATGGAAAGCTGAGATGCAAAATGGGATAATTGAACTGTTAGCTGAACTGGAATTTAGCAGTTAATCACTTTTATGAAACCTGCATCTCAATTCATTACTCCATTTATGCCTTGTTGCAGTACAGAGCTGCTCAGATAATTGGCAAACAGGAGGCAGGCAGAATGCCCTGGAAAGGGCAAGGCTGTTGGAGGTGCTATGATATTTTCTAGGTCCCCATCCAATCCAGCAGAGGCTTGCCTGTTAGCCTGTGCGCACGCTGCTTCTCAGGTGGGAATGAGGCAACGTGCTGGTACATCCCAAACAGCACGACTGTCATCAATTCTCTGCTGATGTCTGCCACGCGATGAATACCAGATAAGGAATGCTTTAATGGGTGAGCAAGATCATGGGCTCCTGCAGCAGAGCCATCCAAATTTGAACTCCATCACCGAATTCTTGTGTGACATTGATAAAGCTTCTTCCCTCTCTGAATTCTTTTCTCTGTCTCACTTTCTTTGAAGGAGGTGGTAAGGAGAACTGGGTGGCCAGAACAGTATCCAGCTCTGAATTGTGCACTGCTCAATCAGTGCTAAATCCCATGATCTTTCACTTCAGAGTGACTGCTGCTGCCCAGGATGATGCTAAGGACAAGGCTAACCTGGGCTATAGAGCAAGTTCAAAGTTAAAAGAAGTCTTGGGAGAGGGGATATAGGTCAGGGTAAGAGTGCTTGTCTAGCGTGATGGAAACCCTGGTTCAAAAAGAACCTGGTTGAGTTCATGAAGAGATTATCAATAGACTCTTGAAGAATAGGGACCTCATGAGGGTGGGACAGAGCAGGTAGGGGTGGGGAGGATTCAGAAGTGCTAGAGCCTGGAGTGGGGGTCATGCATGGGAGCTACTGCCAGGAGTAGATCACTTCCTCATGGCAGTCGCTCTTTGGGTGAGACACAGGGATAACTGTTCTTGTGAGTGAGTGATTTTTTCCATGGGCTTTGATGCCATTCACTTCAATGAGGGATTAATAAATGTGGCATGGCTTTCAAATTTGCATGCATTAAAAATCTTACCATTGTGGGGTAAGCAGTGCCCTCTTTGGGGGGTTGCCTACGAATAGGAAAAAAACCCTGATTTATCTTGCAGCCCTAGTGACCAGTGTTCAACATAAACTTGCTTAAAGGAGGTGATCAGCAGGGAATGCTTTGATAAAGATCCCCACTCTATAATTTATCAGGCAGTGCTGGAGATAAGAGTGATATAATTGGGCAGTAGGAGGTTGGGTACTTGTGCTATGTGTGGGAGAGATTACCACGAGTTAACCCCTCGGTTGTTCCAGTCAAGCTAGTCAAATATCCTTACCCTGGGGAGGCAGAAAGTGACCCCACTTGACAGTTCATAGGACCAAGTTGCCTTACAGGTGAGTTATTAGCCCGGTGTCCCTGTCCAATAGCAAGGGACCACTTGGGATTTATTCAAGCTCTTTCCATCTTAAAGTTCTCTGTTGGGAGCCAGGAGTCTGGAGCCATGACAGCCACACACAGGTGATGGGAAGCTTTGAGAGGGAATTCTTTGAATTCCAATCATCACAACTGAAATATGCTGCTTCTCTGTCTTTAAAAGATGGAAGCACCTCATATCTGTTTAGTGGCTGCTTTCCACCTGCTAGGGATCATGGGAGCCTGGTGTCCCAGGTGAACCCCTTGTTTGTTTCTGAATAAGATGGGGACTGCAGGACAATTATTATCCCCTGTGGGATATATTAAAAAAGGGATCACACGTTTGACCCCTTTTCAGGTCCCTGTGAAGATTTACTGAGATAAAGCTGTCTGTATAAGCTCTTACTAAAAGCAACTGGTATTTTTCCTTCCTAGAAAAATTTCAAGTATCATGTAGAAATGGCAAAATGCATAGTCAGGTATATGATGTTTCGAATGTGGGCCGAAGTCCTGGAAAAAGATATTAAATAGTCTAAAAGGTTGTTTTTTTTTTTTTTTCTGGACTTTTTGAGAATGGGGAGTTGAAATGATACAGTCCCAGAGCCACATTATTTTGTGTTTTGTTGTTTTTCCCCTATGGTGGTGGTTTGTTGTCCCTCCCTCTTTCCCTCCTTCTCACTCCTGTGTCTCCATCTTGCTCTCAGTCCCTTCCTTTCTCTCTTATTGGCCTATATCTACTGTACAGAGTGATGGGTTTCCTAAAAATGTTTTAATACAAGCGTCTCCATCATCTAACCATTTATCAGTTGGCCTGGCATCCTGTGACTAACAGATGAACTGTTTGGAATTTGTTAACATCCCTAAGCTAAGGATGTCATAAGTAGCATGGGGCCCATATCACAGGCTTCATGCTTTTCTGAAGCTCTATGGCCTGATCGATGTTTCACCAGTGTATTTCAAAAGTGTTTTGTTTAGATTCAGATATTATTATATTTTTAATTTTATGTGTATTTGTGTGCTCACAAGAGTGCCCCTGTGTGCAGATGTTCTTAGAGGCCAGGAGAAGGCATCAGATCCCTCAGAGCTGGAGTTATAGGCTGCATGACTTGGATGCTGGGAACTGAGTTCTCTGCAAGAGCTTGTGAGCACTGAGCCATCTTCATTCCCCACTCCCCCAAGTGTTTTGATTTATGACTTGTTTTTGTTCCATGACTGTAAAAGCTTGGCTAACCATCACATTAGAAAGTGTTATTTGGAGCACGTTGGAAGTGATGTTCCTGGTCATGGACATTCATTTAGTTCAGAGTAACTGCTCTCTTACCCCGTCTGAGCTGACCTAGGCACCAATGCCAGCCACCACTTTGTTAGATGAGTGGAGACCATGCTTGTTTTTGTTCTTCAACTCATCAGCTAGAGACTTCTGTTCCTGATCAACAAAATAAAGCACTTGGAAAGGTTTTGGAAGACACGATGCACAAGGCTCACACCAACCTTTTAACTCAGGTTTTCCTTATGGAACCAGGACACTACCATAAGCTCTGTTTCTGACTGGCTATGGGGTTGGGCATGGGGTCCCTTCCTCTAGCCTACCAGGCTTAACCTTGTTGGAGCAGGTGGCTCTCGTAGAATGCTCTTCTATAGACAATGACTCTTACTACTGTGTAAGAATATGAGGGTGAGTCACTAGTGTGTGTATGTGTGTGCTTGTGTGTGCATGTATGTGTACATGTCTGCATGTTTCTGAAGTTAGTGTATGAATGAAAGTTCCTGGAAAGAGCAGCAGCTTCCACTGAACCTTCTACGAGGCTGAGGAGCTGATTAGAATTTCAATAATGTATATAGGCTGGAATGTTGTGAATCAAGAGCCAACAAAAGTGAATCAAAGTTATTGTGAGGGATCTTGAGCCCCTTCAGAGCCATTTGTCACCCTCCTCTGTATGTGACCAAACATCGTTGTGGTTTAGAATATACCAATAGACATGTAGTTTCTACCAACCAAAGGCAACCAAAGTTACTTGGGTAACTTAAATGTGTGTTACCAGGTCACTGTCCTTATTTGGTTCTAGAATTAGCTCCCTTTCAACCTTTTAAGCTGAGAGTCTTGTCTTCATGTGGACAGCTCCACAAAAGTATCCACTCTCTGTCATTACTGGTTCTCTCAAGCATTCCTGAGAAGGGCACCTGTTTGGGAGCATGAGGTTTAAAAATGAGACAGGTGAAAGTTAAAAGTCGAGTGACTCAGCAGGTTTAGACAGCCCGGCTCTCAGCAGGGAGCTGTTGACACGGGGTAGGGTAGTGAGGTGTCTCTGTGGCTCAGCAGCTCAGCTGGATTTTGGAAAGGAGCTCTTGGATTTTGTGTCCGAAGTCCTTTGTGAGCTGAGGGTGTCATGGAGCTCTGGATTGCATGGCTTGTGACTCATGGGTTCTGAGGATGTTTGGGAATCTGGGGAGATGCCACACAGGTTAAGTGTTCAATTCAGAAACAAAAGGACTTGCTTTTGATCCCAAAACATTGGTTAAAAAAATAGAGCTGCCAGCAAGATGGCATAGCAGGCAAAGATGCTGACTGCCAAGACTGGGGAGTTCGATCCCCAAAGCTACATGGTGGAAGGAGAACACTGTCTTTGGCAATTGTCCTTTGACCTCTATGTGTGTGACATGGTGTGCACATATCCACCCATCATACACATAAAATAATATAAAATGTAGAGTGCTGAGCATGATGGTCCACGGTCATAATCCCAGGGCTGCAGAGCTGGAAACAGTGCAGTTTGCTCAGGCTCATTGGCTGGCCAGCCTAGCCTACTTGGCCACTTTCAGCCTGGTCTCAAGAAAAAGGATGGATGACACTTGGTGGCCCACATGCCAGGATTTCAGAGATGCAGAGACCAAGCGTGAAGCACCAGGGTGGGCATTGGTAGGACCCATGGTAAAGCAATGCCAACAGAAGCACTCATGGCCCCTCCCTGCCTGTGTGGACTAGTAGAAAAACAAACCTGGAGGAAGGAGAAAGGAGGCAGAGGTGGCTTTGGCTCCAGCAAGATCAAAGGCTGCTGGAATAGTGCGGGTTAGCTAGCAATCTATTACAGTCATAAGAATCAGATATGGTCTACCTATTAAGGATATCATGTGCTTTTTGATAGTGGGGGGACCCAGAAATTGATGTACTGCCTTGGGTTCTATTATGTTTTCAAAGTTTAATTAAGTTGAAGCTGCTCCCACCTGGACCTTGTGAATCGCCTCCAAGTCCGTCATTTGTCACGGAGGGGTGCTTATGAGTAGATTCGTCTTCTAAACAACGCTGTTATTGCCTGAGGTCTCGCCTTAAATCCATCAGCCCATATGAGTGTGAGTGCCTGGCTTGATTTTGATGTATTATCCCAGCAGTTCAGTTCTTATGGGCGAGTGGCTAATTCATTAAGTCATCAGAAGATGGGCGAATAGAGACGCATCGTTAGCTTTCAAAATGATGCTGCCACGAGGAGAGAATTGAACTGAACTTTACTCTCTCCCTCTCTCCTCTCCATATCTATATATCTACGTACCTATAGATATAAATGTATAGACAGGTTTAAGTGCAGGTTCACTCTTAGTAGGTAAACAGGTGTACTTTTACTCTATATGCCTTTTAGCCTAGGTCTGAAGAAGACTTTCCTGAAGGTAGGAGAAGACTCCCTTCCTTGTGGGCTGCTGGGATTGTGGGTTAATATGGCCTCATTGTGGAACTGAGGAGCAGAGTCTAACACATTTGAAGATGTATGTTCATAGGACACAGCAATTTCACCTCTAATCGTAAGCCTTGGACAACACATCGAGAGATGTGTTCAAGGGCATTCGTTGTAGTGATTTTTGTGAGACTGGGCATTTTCAAATAGCCTGAGTGTCCATTAGTGGAAAGATAGGTGAGGAAAATGTGTTGTGTTTATGTGCTGGGCAGCTGTTAAAAGATGTCTAAGTGGGCTGCCTTAGTGTGACGCTGTGCTTGTATCCCTTGTGTAGATATAGATACAGGCTCAGACATAGTGCTGGGTGAAGAAAACAAGAGGCAAAATGCATTTTACAGTGTGATGATTCTTGCCTGAGGTTTTGTGTCCACATGCAAAGCATCAGGGAAATCTGTCCATGGATGATATACTTTGAGGTAGCTCTGGCTTATTATTGAGGCAGGGTCTCATGTAGCCCAGGCTGGGCTTGTACTTGCTGATCAGCTAAGGATTGCCTTGAACTTGTAATCCGAATATCTTCACCAACCCTGAGCTGGTTTTACTGTGGAGCATCACCACACCTAGTCTCTGTGGTGCTGGGGGAGAACCCAGGACTTCATGCATGCTAGGCACACAGTTCATGTGCTACAGCCTCAGCCCCATTTTGAGTGCTTGACAGAGCTGCCTGGGAGGGATGTAAGGCCAGGGGATGCATTAGGTGATGGAACTGGACCTGGAATCCATGACACTGAGGAAGATCGTAATACCTATGAGCATTTTTTTTTTGTAGTGTAAAAACTAGAAACAGTAGTGATAACATATAAATAAATATTTGTACTTTGGGAAGGTAAGAAGGAGACAACATGTTGAGTCATCTTCTTTGTTACCTTGAATGGATTTGTCATCACCTAGGAGACACATCTCTGGGACTGTCTGTGAGGATGTTTCAGGAGAGATTTAACTGGGAAGGGAAAACTCAACCAGAAGCAGGCCATACTCTCCTATGTGCTAACGACCTAGACAGAAGAAACAGAGGCATACAGGACAGGCAAGAAAGACACACACCTGCAAGCCCTCATTTCTCTCTACTTCTGATCCCTTGAGATGTGAGGAGTCTGAGTTGTACACCCACTGCAGCCACATGATACTCCAATCACCGTACCTTCTCTACCACAATGGACTGCATCCCATCAAGCTTGTGTCCAAACAAACCCTTCCTCCTTTAAGTTGTTTCTGTCAGAAATTCTGCCCCTGAGATGAGGAAGGAGCTGATGCAAGCTGCTCTTTCCATTAGTTTTTAAGAATAGAAGGATAACATCCTGGGAATGAAAGTGGGTGTGGTCAGACCCATACCCCAGTCCAAATCTGTTGGGTCCTTCACTGTACACACCTCTTGGGATCCTCTCAGCTTTGTCTCTGCAGGGTTTCAGGGGTGGGGTCATTTGTCTACCACTTTCTTGACTTCTGATTGCTCACAAAGGACTTAGCTCTAGTGTCCTACCCTACAAGCCATATGAAAGCATTTTCCTGTCTCTGAAGTCGAGCATCAAACTACATTTCTGCTACTTGCATGTCATCCTAAGAAGATTCATTATGCTTGATAGAAAGTATGTAACCACAGGAGAGAAAAAAAAAACCAGTCAATTATAGACAGGTTACTGTTTGATCAACCTTCTGGGCTGCTTCTCTGCTTTCTCTATTGCTATGCATTCACAGATACTGTGGGGTGGATGCTCCACTTGCCAAGGCTGGTGGAGAGTGGTGATAACTCAGAGCACTGTTCTTTCTGAGGAGTTCATATCTGTATTTTAGACCCCCCAGTTTCAGAAACTCTAGCTGGTATCATTTTTGGTCCATGGATGTATTCCAAGCCGTCTAACCTTGATAGAATTGTGTAATCATTCAAAGCATGTGAACAAGTAGTCTTCCATGCAAAAGAGAGGTGGCTGAGAAGACTGTGTTAGAATCCACAGAAGGCAGGGTGAGGTCAGCTGCTGCCTTGCAATTCTCACCATAGTATTAGTAACATTTCCTGTTATGACAAATGCCTGGTCAAAGTGACTGAAGAAGGGAGGGTCTGCTTGGCTCACAGTTCTAGGAGGCCAGTCTTTCATGGCAAGGAAGTCATGGTAGTGTGAGCATGAGGCAGCTGGTCACAGCATCTGCAGTGAGGAAGCAGAGAGATGAATTCTGTGTCTCTGCTCATCTTCTTCCTATGCATTCCAGGACCCCAGCCCATGAATGATGTTGCCCATATTCACAGTGAATCTTCACACCTTAATTAACCTAATCTAGATAATAGCTCACAGGCACATGAAAAGACACCCAGAGGCTTGTCTGCTAGGCAATTCTAGGTCCTGTAAAGTTGTCAATCAATATTAACTACCATGGGATCCAGAGACACAACTTGCACCAAGAATGCCAGAAGCTTCCAAGAGATCAAACCATGGTGATAGTGTCTGGTTCTCTTTCTTGAATACAAGAAAGCCTACCTTGTTAGATACTTGGACCAATATCTCAGACTTATTTCTTAGAATCATTTGGCTTTAGAGTTAGATATTGATTCTTGACAGTTATTAGTCATAATTGACTATTTCCAACTAGTTAGCAATCCTTGAACGAGTTGATTAGACAAGAATAGGATGTGGAAATAAATACCCTTTTCTCTAAATGTGTTCAGTAAAGTAGGGAGAAAAGAGGGAAAACGACAAGCATGGTTAAGCATGACATATGCTCAGGAGAGGTGGCAGCAGAGGGGTGGAAGGCCTAGGATGGAGGCTCTGGGCCTCCATGACACCTTCTGAGGTTTGGCATGGTGGATTAGGGGCTAGGAGAGCAGTATGATTATAACCCAGTCCTCAGCTGCTGGTAGTATAGTCTTGGTCCAGTCATTAAATGTCTTGACCATGTACCTATGATGCTGGATACATTGATATACACTGACATTCTTTGCTTATGACTGAATAGTTTCAGTGGAGCAAAAGAGATGAAAAGTCATTTTGAAAATCACCTCAGCTGCTCTGATGTAAAGATACACATGATAAATGTTGAGCTGATATAAGCATCACCCCAAAGAATGAGCGTCAACTTTGAATTCTCCAAACACCATGTTAGGGATGCTCATTATAATATCACATTCAAATAGGTATCCTTCAAGAATAACCATCCATCTTACTTTGTTTGATATTGTCCTGGTTTGAGCCCTGAGGACACCAGAACAATTGGACGTTCTAATCTCTACACATAATCTCTACACATAGCTCTCCTATATAAAGTATCAGGCATCTATTGATTCATGGCCACATACACATTTTATATTTAAAAAATTATGTTGGGGTTCCAATGAGATATCTCAGTAGGTGAATGTGCTTGCTGCTAAGCATGACCACCTTAGTTCAGTTCAATCCCAGAATTCATGAGGTAGGAGGAGGGAACTGACTTCTTAAGGCTGTTCCCTGACCTCTACATATCTACTGTAGCACAAGCATCCATACTCACACAATATTTAATAAAATAAAGTATAAAAATGTTAGAGAGCGAATGAGATGCACATTGGCATGGGAACCAGTGTCCATTTTCAGTGTGCACATAAAAGGCAAGCCACTGCTTGTCTTCCCAGTGTTGGGTGGCAGAGACAGTTAGTTGGATCTCTGAGGATTACTGACTAGCCAGCCTAGCTGCATTACGATCCCTAGCCCAGTGAGAGATTCCATCTTAAACAGCACGGTGGGTAGAAACTGAGGAATGATACCCAAGGTTTACCTTTGACCTCCACACTTTCACACACAAACATACAGATATGTGCATACAAATGTTCATCAACATACATGAGCACATGTTCACACATGCGCGCATGCACATAGGCACAAAAGGATGTTGAATTGTGATTTGTTCTGTTCAATGGTTTCTTAAGCAAATTCTTTCTACCTCTACCTCCCAAGTTGAGGAAAGGAGATAAATGTGGACTGCTTAGGACCTAAATCCACGGTTGTGTCCTTATCTTCTCTGAAAGGGACCATATTCTTGTGGAAAAAATATTTTGAGAAATCCATACCAAATTTGGTCTAACCAGGTCAAGCTCTCCAAATGACCTAATCTTAAAGCTTTATGCAAAAGCATTTCTATTTATTCAACTCTTAGAGGCTAAGCACATACTACAAGATTCTGTGCTTTGGGATGAAAGAGCCACAGCCCAGAGGGCTAAATTTAGATAACACCTGAGTTGTTTTGCTGCTAAGTAGAGTTTAATAGACTTACCGCTGCAATCTTTATATGCATGTGGCATGACAATTTATTTTGTTTGTCAGAAATGAATGTTTAAGGGAAAAAAAGCTTTTTTGAACTACATCAAGAATTTCATACCATAGAGGCCATTTTGACTTAAAGACGACTCATTTCCCACAGGTGGGGAAAGGGGACTTCTTTCTGAGGCAGAGCTGGTGTTGTGTGTAGCTAAGAAGAGTTTCCATATATGGTTTGGCTTTGTGGGATTGGGTTGTGTAATTCCTATGTGAAGAACACAGATGATAGTTCATAAGTGGTTGTGGCTCAATTGTGGAATGCCCCAACAGGCTCATGTGTTCAAACACTTGCTGCTTGGGAAGTTGTGGAATCTTTTAGAGATGGACCCTCCCTGGAGGATGTAGGTTTGTGGCTGGGCCTTGAGGTTTTCTAGCTCCATCCCCCTTCCTGTTGCTTGCTTCTCTGTTTCTTCACTGTGGATGCAGTGTGACTAGACACTGGATGTTCCTTCCTGTTTGTCTTCCTCACCATGATCAGGTGTATTCTAGAACTGTAAGCCCAAACCAACCCTTTCTTATGCTGATTCTTGTCAGGCATTTGGTTACAATAATGAGAAAAATAACAAATACAATATAAATCTCAAATAACTCAAATTTCTGTGAGGTTCTGACACATCCAAGGATAAGCTCAATGGATACCTCTCCAGTGTCTCATAGACAGGAAATAAGGCCGATTAAAAATGGCTCTTAGGACATCCTGAGTGACCTGACATATTGGTGTGCAGCATATGGATCTCATGAAAACATGTAGGAAAAACAGGGTACCAGGGAGATGGTGCATTTGATACAGTACCTGCTTCGTGAGCACGATGACCTTATTAGATCTCAGGACCTAGTAAAAGAAGGGCACAGTGGCTTGCGCCTGTAACTCCAGTGCAGTGAGGTTGGGACCAGACACAGACAGACTCTTAGTGCTCACTCACTGGCCAACTAGGTTAGGTGGTTGCTGAACTCCAGGTTCAGTGAGAGACTCTGTCTCAAAAACTAAGGTGGAAAGTGATGGTGAAAGTTACCTGGCATCAACATCTGGTCTCCAAATGCAAAGGCACACACACACACATGCAAGTGCGCATGCACACACACACACACACACACACACACACACACACACACAAAACAGAGCAAAAAAAAAACAAAAATGGAAAATAGGGATTAATTTTGGGAATTCTTGCTGTATGTTACCTCTGCAACCAAGTTTTAATTAGATTTATTTTATGACTGTGGAAAATGTCTGCAAGAAACAGCTAAATTGAAGAGAGACATTGCATTGGCTCATGCTTTCAGAGGTTCTAGCCTGTGCTCACTAGGCTTCATTACAATGGGTCTTCAGTAAGGTTAGACCTATCAGAATTTGCATCAATTTATGAATCAGTAAGTAGATGAATACATTCATTAAATCAATCCTCACCATCCAAACACTTTTCAATGGTTGGATCTACTAACTAGGAGTTAGGTCTTTAACAATGACCTCCTTTGGAGGTTGTTCCTGTTTAAAACATAGTAACATCAGCAGGTTGTTTCCTGTTCAAAACGTAATAGCATCATTAGAGAAACTATAAGTTGTCCCTGGATCTCCAAACACAAGGACAGGTGGTCCAACACATCCAGCCACCCTTCCTTTCAGAATAAACTCTTGGATCCAATGGCACACAGATGGAAAGGGATGTGGACTTACTGGCACTGCTTCTGATGGAGTTAAGTTTGGCAACTTCATTATATTAGAAGCAACTGAAACCCAAGCTGCTGGTCACGGAAAACCCATCGAATGTGGGTGGGGTCTTCTGGTGGCTGCCCAGATCAAAAGACATGGAAGAAAGACATTTCTTGTCTGCCTGTCTGTTCTTGCTCTTGCTGGCATGTCCATCTGTACCCTTGCTGTGACATTCTTTCACTGATGTTAGAACCAGCTTCTCTGAGCTTCTGATGCTGACTGAAGAACTAACTGCCAGGTTCTCAGCTTCTCCATTGTTAGATATTGTTGGACTGCTGGGACAGTATTGTAAGAGCTGATCTAGCAAATCCTCATTAGATGTGTATGTATGTATGTATGTATGTATGTATGTATGTATACACATATATCAATATATCAATATATATATATATATATATATTGATATATATATATATAATCTTTCAGTTCTGACACTTTAGAGATACCTGACAAATACACTACTCAAAACCCTCTGCCCTGCAGTCCAATCATTGTATCTCAAGGTTCAGGTGAAGGTAGGAGGATTGGAAGTTCAAGGTCATCTTCTGCTTCAGAGATCTCAAGGCTGGTTTGGGCTACATGAAACTGTCTTAAAAAATCTATGAGTTTTCTAGTGACTTTAAAATAAGGTATCTTCTCTGTGTGGTTTGTGTGTTATTTGGGGTGTCTAGCCTTGTCCTGAGACTTCGTGTAGTAAAGATAGCCACACATGTGGCCCAACAGAGAGACATAGACAATACCTCAGACATTATTGGATTTTTTGGGGGGACTTGTTTTTGTTTTTATAACTTGACTACACAGTTTGTGAACTTATATTTCCATAGCATAATCTGCTTCTGTAATCTATAAGCTGGTTAATACTAGAGGATTGAGATGCCAGTCATGAGGCAGATACTTGTCTTAGAAGGCTCTTGGAAGCTGGTGGTTCTCAATGGTCTGTGCTGATGGAACATGCTCAGGGTACTGCAAAGGTCAGTGCAATTGGTAGACTAGTTGTCTATGAGCGGGTTTGTAGAGCTGAGATGGGAGTTTTTAGATTGGGGTTTAACATTTGTTAATTCAGTGTGCTGGAGGCAGAAAACATGCTTACATAGTTACACATGTATACCATATAGATATTCATCTTAAATCTTAAAATGAGACATGATAATTTTGTTTGACAAGAGGGAATGAATTTTAGAAGTGTTTGAATGACTTTTCGTAGGCCATCTATGAGCAGGTGCCAAAGCTGGACCAGAGCCAGAACATCAAATCTCAGAGGCCTATTCGCCAGGTGTGGGTTGAATCTTCTGCTGGTCTCTGTACTAGCATTGAAACCAGAAGGCATGGGACCTCCTTGACACCTGCAGCTGAGATTATGTAGACTATGTGACTCTAGTTTTTGCCAGATAACTATGCATATTCCCAGACGATTGTGAAAGCACCTCAGTAGACCTGCCCAAAAAGCAAGGTAGGCAGTGCATGGGAAATGTCAGATGACATTGTCCCTTGCCTCACTAGGAATGCATGTGTACACACACACACACACACACAAACACACACACACACACACACACACACACACAATCTCTCTCTCTCTCTCTCTCTCTCTCTCTCTCTCTCTCTCTCTCTCTCTCTCTCTCTCTGCTGTGATCTTAGTCATTTTTGCCTGGAGACCAGACTCCTGGCTGTGAAGTCCAGTTTTCTAGAGGTCTTCATTCAGTATCTGCATTCTCAGGATTTAGACCAGTCAGTATGTTGAAGTGATACGACCCAAAATTTGGGAGAGCCTGGAGTATGGCCTGGAGGGATGTACTCCTTGGGATCTGAGATGTAACAACTCAACTACAACTAAAAGGCTAAGTTAGCAAAAGAGGTACTACAGGCTAGAGGCAAGGCACACAGCCTCTGAGATGTGGCTGGCTCTGAGATGAATGCACTCACATAATTTTGTAAGTGTTCACACTCTCTGCAGAATCCACCTTCTTTTCAGCTATTCACTGTATACACGATGAATATCAGCTTAGGGTACTTTAGGTGTCAAGAAGTTTTCAGACCCCTGTGAAGGCAGAATTCTGGTTGCCATGGGTGAGGGATGAGTGGACAGGCGTGGGTGTGTGTGTCTCAGTGTGAATTGTTAAGCACATCGACCCTCTGCTGCCACTAGTCCCTGAGATGATAAATCACCTCCCTCCTACAGTGGTGAATGTTTTAACCCTTTCCTGGCACAAGTCTCATAAATAAGAGATGACGAACCTTGAGGAACGAGGCTTGGAAAATACCCAAACTGTAGATCTTTGCAGAAAGGTGACATGGTTTTCAGTTTACAAAGGGTACAATCACAATTTATTTTAAAAGTGTGTATGCAGAAGGTGAAAGAGAAACTTGGGCTCAGCATCAAAACCTTGTACTGGGGGTTAGGGAGGTAGACTGATGAGGTGTTCACTGCAGAAGCATGAGGCCTTAGCTTGATCCCAGAACCCATGAAATAGGAGTGAGGGGAAAGGGATGGAGGAGGGGGAGGCAGGGAAAAGGAGCAGGTAGGGGGAGCAGAGGGAGACAGAAGAGGGAAAAGGCAAAGAGAAAGAGAATGAGGAAGAGATGGCTTAGAAGCGCCGAGTGCTTGCTGCTGTTGCAGAAGACCTTAGTTCTTAGTACCCGTGTGAGTCATCTATAACCACCTGTGACTCCAGCGCTAGGGGGCGCTCTCCTGTGGCTTCTGCAGACACTGTGCAGTATACATATCCACACTCTCAGACACCACATACACATAAATGAGAATAAAACCTTTGAAAAAGAAAGTCAGGCATAGTGCTGCACACTCAATCTCAGCCCTGGGGAAGCAGAGATGAGCAAATGCCTGGGGAGCCATGCTGGTCATTTTGCCTACCCTGTTTGGTGAATTTCAGGTAAAAGTGAGTAACTGTCTCCAAATGGGGAGTGGCTGAGAGAGAGACCTAAGATTGATCTGTGACCTCCACATGTAAGCATACATTTACCCACACCTGCATGTGAACCTGCATGCTCAGTGAGCATGCACACATGCACACACATGCACACACATACACACATGCACACATGCACACACATGCACGTATGTACACACATACATACTGGAGATCCTTAAACATTTTATTTACCCCTTTCCCACATTGCCTGTTGTTTTTTCTCCTATACATAATGCTGGTGAGAAGACAAAAGGTTAAAAAACTCATTATGTGTTGGAGAAAGAAGAAAATTCTTTCTCAGAGGTCAGTCTCTCTGCAATCAGTCAGCAGTGATGGATTTGAGTGTGGGTGTTTGAGAAAGACACAACACATCTCGTTCCAGAGCTTTGGAGGCAGAGAAACTTAAATCATCTTAAATGTCACCTCTAGTGGCTTCTTGCTTCTGCTCCATCCAGATTGACACACATCTGTGTGGTCCCTGGCATCGAGTGATTTCTTCTCATCCACTGGCAAGCTCTCATTGAGACACAGGTGCTGCCTCTGGGAAAAGGGTCCTTAACCCCCAAAAGCTTGAGGTTCAAGGTAGAGGACCCTCTTCTGGACTGCATAAGTCCCCCATCCTATAAGATGATGCTTCTCAGCTTCCACCAGTTAAGGTCTTTGGTATCGTCTGGCTTCTGCATAGGGCTTGGGGGTGGGGGCACTGCAGTAACAGGCTTGGTGAGTGAGATAGAGCTGAGCTTAAGTTTCATTTTACTTCTGAGTTGAAGATGGAGCCCAGCTGTGCTTGGCACAGAAGTAACCCTAATAGGGTAGGAGGGAATATTGTGCTAAGCCAAAATATGTGGCCAGGGACTTTATTTTATTTTATTGCATTCTACAATTTTCATGCCCTGACTGGAATGTGCGTGCAAGCTCAAGGGGGTAGTGATTTATCAAGCCCATTTTCCAAGACTGTTATCCTTCATCTTGACACACTGTTAAAATCATTTAATTGTCACCGTGTTGCCTCGTCACCAAGCAGTCACAGTGATTCATTATTTAGGATGCACAGGCGTTCTGCCTTCTCTCTACTTAGTGGGGCAGGCATTGAGCTTTGTTGTACAATGTGTGGGCTGGAGATCATTCCTGCTCGATACACGAAATCAGTTCAGGGTTCCCTTACGGCTCAGGGCTGGGCTCTGTTTTCACTGAGGATTTGGTGACATGGATGTGGTGCCTGCCTGTGCCCTGCCCTGTCCTGTTGGTCAGATGCTCTGGAATGTCTCTTTCTTGGGACCTAGCTTGCCTGTGCTGCTTGGGCTCTTCTCAAGGGTTTTCCAAGGGTAGGTTTTCCACGTGATACCTCTCTCAGGGATGTCAGCCCTATTCCAAACTTGAAGTAAAATTCTTATGGCTCCTAGCCCTCAAACAATCCCACCATTTTGCTCTTCTGTCTGGCCTTCTTATTCTCACTGTAGTAGAATTGCCCCCTTGGTATCCATGAGCACCCGTTCTGGAGCTTGCTTCTATAACAAGACTGACACTTCCAGATGTTGAAGACCCGCTATAAAAAGTACTGTCACATTTGTGTAGATCCCATGCTAGCTCAATTTTATATTTAAAAATGTGTGTGTGTGTGTGTGTGTGTGTGTGTATGTGTGTGACTTGTGTGCAAGTGCCTTCTCAGGTACAGGATCCCTCTCCTAGTGCTGCAGTTAGAGGTGATTGTAAATCTCAAGTGGGTGCTGGGAACCAGATTTGGGTTCGCTGCCACAGCAGCATATATTCCTAATGCTGTGTGATATCTCTAGTCCTCTTCTTCCTAAATACATCATGTCTAGGCTGATCATAACACTTGGGTCGATGTAAATTATTTGTAAAGCACTGCTTTGCTATGATATTTAAGGAGAAAAAGAGTCCATATATGCTTGATTTGGCTGTCACTTTTCCTAAGGATTTCTGGTCCATTCTGGCTGAACCCACAGAGATGGAGCTAATGGAGACAGTGGATCAACTCTACATTTTTGACATATCTGGAAATAAAGCAATGTATTATAGTCATCTAGACTCCAACAACTCTCACACTGATTATGATACAGTATTTGTTGCATTTCCTTTAAACTTTTTATCCATGTTTAAAATTTTAGTTTTTATGCTTGTGTTTTATTTTTAATCTGTAGGATAGGAATTTTCAAACATTCTCAAATTGAGAGAGGCTAACATGACATATCCCTGTGCAGCTATCATTCAACTTCAATAATCATCAAGTTTTCATACAACTGGGCAAATATTTAATGAGGGAAATTTCTTTCTAACAAAGCTACAGCAATAAGAGCAGGCAGGGCCTGCCACATTGCAGCCTGGGAGCCAGTGGAGGCAGGCAGAAGTAATCAATGCCTGCTAATGCCATTCAGTACAAGTGTAATGGAGTGTAGAATGATGGCTGGATGGGCATGAGATCGCTGAAACCAATCTTAGCCTCACTAAAATTGGGAAAACCAGATGTTCGTTAGCACCTTATGTGAGGCTCTAAGTAGTGCTCAGGACTGCAGTGGTGGGGTCTTGCTAAAAAGAATTGGATCTGAAAGTGTGACAGCATAAAACAGAAAAAAATAGGAATCGCACTAATCCCGGTGATGTCTCTGCACCTAATCCGGTTAATCATGGCGTGGGGATCTGGAACAACACACTGGGATCTGGAAAATGGGATGCTCTCAGACAAATTTATAGAAATAAAGGCCAGGGACTGCCTCTGCCCACATTGTAGCCCCACACTCTCTGAATGATCATATAGTTGTTTCAGAACTTGTAAAATTCCAAGAAAAATGTTGAAGTTTCTGCCCTGGGCTACTGTCCTGCATGCCACTGCTCTCCTTTGCTGTCAGACTTGTGATGATACCCATAGATATTTTCTAAATATTTATAAATCTGCAGGTGACATATAGTAGCCTCTGTTCCTTATATGCGTAACCATGGCTTGTCTGAGTTTTCATGAGTAACTCTGGCTTCTTCTATTTAACTTTTACATAATCCCTTGTGTAATTGTGCTAGGCTTTCTTACCCAATGTCCTGTTAGTAGCCAGCCACGTTAGTCGCTATTATTTACATGCACCAAAGAGGCTATATTGGACACAGAGTGGACTCTTGAGGTCAAAGGTCATGGGCATCTTAGATTCACCACCACACATTACTAAAACCATCTCCAAAGCATCTTCATCCTCCATATCCTTCTGCTCTTATAAATTGTATAAAGTGGATAGTCACTTTCAGGCTCAATATTGTAAAGCTTGGTAGAAATATTTATCATGGTGCTGATATGACTAGTATTCAACTTAAAGCTCTTTAGGACATTTACAACTTACGATATGGTCTTGTATATATGTTTTAATCTGAGTGTGGCCATGGGTATAGTATGTCTCACCAATTTGAGAAACTACTTTATATCTTGGTGAATTATTTGTATATGAATGATCTATCCTTATCATCTCTCTCTCCCTGCCCTTCTTACACACACACACACACACACACACACACACACACACACACACACACACACACAGGTACACACAGAGTCAAAATGAAGTTTCTATATACCTTAAAGATTTGTGTACCATGTGTATGGGGGTATTTTTCTTATATTCTCTTGAATTGCTTGATTTGGGATTTTATAATTTTATTAAATTTTGTGTGTTGATTTTTATCTAGAAGTTTTACTCGTCTTAATAATTCTAATAATTTAATACTAGGCCGGCTTGGATGCCCTGTTTGTGGATCCTTACCAACTTTACAGGTTATCCTGTGTCTTTCTTCCCCTGTCATTTAATGCCTATTGCACTGACGAATGGAAGCAGGAATTGGCATCCTTTCATATCTTGATGTTGTTGTGAGTTCATTCATAGTTTTATCTTAACTGTGACCTTTGTACTAGGGTTTGAAAGCCTCATTGGGTAGAGGCGATATCTATGGTTCCCAGTTTACTAAGAGACTTTGTAATGAGTAGTGTACTGGCTATTTTTGTGTCAACTTGACACAGCTGGAGTTATCACAGAGAAAGGAGCTTCAGTTGAGGAAATGCCTCCATGAGATCCAACTGTAAGGTATTTTCTCAATTAGTGATCGAGGGGGCAAGGCCCCTTGTGGGTGGGACCATCCCTGGGCTGGTAGTCTTGGGTTCTATAAGAGAGTAGGCTGAGCAAGCCAGGGGAGGCAAGCCAGTAAAGAACATCCCTCCATGGCTTCTGCATCAGCTCCTGCTCCCTGACCTGTTTGAGTTCCAGTCCTGACTTCCTTTGGTGATGAACAGCAGCATGGAAGTGTGAGCCAAATAAACCCTTTCCTCCCCAACTTGCTTCTTGGTCATGATGTTTGTGCAGGAATAGAAACCCTGACTAAGACAAGTAGGTATTTATTTTTATAAAATGCCCGTACTTTAAGAATTATTGTGATCATAATCACACCTCAATCTTTGAATGTGGTGCCTTCTTTTCCTAAAAGCTCTGGTTTTGAGCCATGATTAGATTCTCAGAAAAATCCCTATTAATCATGATGGATGATGATGTTGAGATGCGGGTAAATCTATTTAATAGTGCTTTTAAAATTATTTATTTTTACTTATGTGTACATGGTGTGTGTATTTGCACATGTATACACAGGATAGAGGAGGGTGCGCCGGATGCCTGGAGCTCGACTGATGGGTGTTTATGAGTCACCTTACATGGTGCTGGGAACCAAACTTGGGACCCCTGCAAGAGCAGTCGGTGTTCTTCACCATCAGACTATTTCTCCAGCCCTTGATAGTGTTTTATTTGGGATCTTTATATTGACAGTGATCAGGGTTCATAATTTTTGCTTAGACTGTCTGTATTTCATTTTGTTATGCCTTAATACTATCCACTGAGTGCTTCACAGCGATCTTTTCAGACTCTAAATGAATTTAAATACAATGGACAATGATCTGGTCTTTTAAAGTCTGCTAAAAATTCCCAGTGATTTCTTTTTTAAATTTTGCCTTTGGAATGTGCATACTAGTCCAGAAAGGCAAATTAAATTCTCAACTCTGATTTATTCTTGTTGGTGTGAAGTCCCTGCTTCTCCTCAGGTCCCTTTTCATTTGATAAATTTCCTTGCAGATGATACTTGTAATGTGGTATTTTTAATGTACAGAATTACTAATAGTTCATTCTTTTTAATACATACATCTCACAAAAAAACCATATTACCCAGAAACTCTACTTGCCTAGGTGTCCCAAGACTGAGGAGAACTATTAAGACAAAGCCTGCTGTGGAACAGTACAGGTCATAGTAGTTCAAAATGTCCACCAACAGACATTTTGGCATGTTCCCATGAAGTTGAAAATTAATCTTCCTGAGGCAGGAGTGAGGTGCTGACACATACAGCTACATGCATGGCTGAAGTCTAGAAACGTGACACTCTGAACTAATGACTTAGAAAGGATTGCTCTACATTGAATGCTCTTCCTGGAGACTTCTTCAATGGTGCTTCTCTGTGACTGTCCTTACTTGCTATTAGAACTCCTAGAAGATGCATTTAGAGCTTCTTGGTCCTTCTTGTCTATTACTCAAAACTCCTTTATATCTCTGTGTCCTCTGGTCCACTCTGGATGAGTCCTATGGAGCCAAGATTCCAACCTTCTCACGATCCCGACATGGATCCCAGGACCCATTTGTGTTCCAACATGGGTTCTTAAGTTAGCCCCAACTCTCAGCTTGTTACAGCCCAGAATTATCTGGGGGAGCCTCCATTGAGAGATTTCTAGATCAGATTGGTCCATGGGTACTATGGGTGTTTCTGATTGCTAATTGATGTAGGAGGACCCGACTTGTGGCCAGTATCATCTCTACATAGATGATTTCAATCTGTAGAAGAACTTAGCTCAGGAAGAAAGAAAACAAGGCATTAAGCACCAACCCTCCATAGTTCCTGAATCTGCTCCTGCTTGATTTCCTGCCTGACTTCTTTCAGTGATGTCCTGCTCATTGTGAGTGTAAGCTGAAACAAACACTTTCTTTCTCATCTTGCGTATGGCTATGGTGTTTCCCCCAGCAGCAGAGAGGCAAACCATCAAGTTGTCAGTCATATAGATCACATCTCCTCTTTGTGACTTGAGGGAGCTTTGGTTGAGACTGGAATATGTGAAGGCAGACAAACAAAGCATGATTTTTCCCTAGAGCATCAAAGAACGCAGCTCTGCATGATGCAGTGCTTCATTGGACAGGCAAAAATCAGGAGCTGTTGATTGCACATATGCTTTTATTTGACTTATATTTTTATCCTCTCCATGGCCTCTTATTCTCTTCCATTTCTCCTGACTCCACCCACCCCAGCAAACTTCCAGTTATTATGGAAGATGCTGGACCAAGTGAATCAACCTTGGGTCTGTGTGTATCTTCTCTCTTCCACATTACTGACTAATTGTTTGCCTCCTCTGCCAGCTCGTGCGTTCTCAGCATCAAACACAATTCCTTCAGGCTTTGAGCTGAAAGTAGGGCAGAGTGCATTGTGCAGAGCCTGGGCTGCAAATATCTGCTTATACACGTGAAAGGAAGCATGATAGAAGGATGCTACACTCTAGAACTAAGGAGCTTCATGGGAGAAAACATAGACATGCCTAAAATTTATCTTAAAGGTCTGTTTGCAGAGGACATGTTTGCAGAAAAACTCAGTGTTGTGGTCTGAACTCAAACTGTAACCAACAGGCATATATGCCTGGAGCACTTGTTTCCCTGGAAGCAGCAGCACTGTTTTGAGGTTTAGGAGGGGGAGCCCTGTTGCAGGAAGTGGGGCAGTAGAACAGGCCCTGAGATTTTGTAGCGTGACCCTATTTCCTGTTCCCTTTCTCCTTCCTTACTGGACCCAGTGTGTTCTGCCCCCTCCCATTCCTGCTGCCACATGTTCCCAGTCATTTTGGATGATGTTTCCTAAAGCTATATGCTCAAGTAAGCCATTTATCCCAGAAGCTGCTGCTTGGCAGGAGTCTGGTTCCAGCAATGGAAAATGTAACGATATACTCACCTTTCTGTGTCACCCGGATGGCTCATGACACTCTGAAGAACAGGCTATCTGAAGAGGCCCAGGTACTTGGGTTTCAACACTAAGCTTGAAGAATTTCAGTTTCTAATTTTTGTGAGTTAGAGAATTCAGGAAATTCCTTCATATGCACAAACTCCAAGAAAGACTAGACCTTGGCTTTGTCTCATATTGCTCCTTCATGGCTCGAGTTTTTCCAGGGGAAGTTAATGGTTCATTGGTTGTTGTATGTTGTGGAACAAATAGAAATGGGTTGTGATTAGAGTCACAGACATCTCTCAGAAAAGGATGTAGAAAAATATCAGAGAAGTCCTAATTGTCTTCACAGAGGGATCAGGACACACAAGCACCATCAGTTTGCAGGTTTGTGAGCACTGAAACCATACTGTTTTGTTTTACCTGCAGCTCACAAGTAGTCACCTTCCTTGCTTTGGAGATTGTTGAAGTACATTTTAGTAATATAGTTTTGTAGCCTAAATCAATCAATATCAACAAGATAGCTATTGGGTAATCCAGCTATGAAATAGGGATAATAATGCAGATGACTTCATAAAGAGTTTGGGGATGGGTTGACATGGTGTGTGGATGCATTTAATGGGACCGAACATGTTATGTACTTTCTGTTTATCATGGACACAAGGATTCAGTTATAGTTGAAAAGTAGTTCATGTCCCTGGAAGTCTAAGTGTAGAGGTTTAGTCTCCAGCATGGTAGTATTGAAAGATTCCATGAAATTTTAAGAGGTGGGGCCTGGTGGATGTCCTTAGATATTAAGGGATATGCCCCTGAAAGGAACTGTGGAGCCCTGGTCTCTTTCTTTCTATCTTAGCTCCTAGGTTTATGACATGAATGTTCTTTTTTGTTTCTGTTTTTGTTTTGTTTTGTTTTGACACATTTTGAACTATCAGCATAGGTCCAAAGCAATAAGGCTACCAGTTATTGGATGGCATCTTCTAGAACAGTGAACTAATTAAATGTGATATAAGTTAATTACCACAAGCGTTTTGTTATAGTAACACAAAGTTGACAGATAAACTTAATATGTGTGCCCGTGTTTAGATAGTACCATATGTACATGCCAAAATCAGCGGGATGGATGTTAATATTGGTAGAGGGCTGTATTTTGTTATGTCTGTTACAACTTGTCAAACTCTGGGACTTTGTAGAAAACATCATGATATAGCCTAAAATTGCTTTCCAGTATGCCATTTAATAAATATATCCTAAGTGTTGGGGCCAGGGCTAGGATGACAGTTTTTGTCTTCATGCTAATTAAGATAGAGGGCATGAGAGGGTCCAGAAGAAATGGGGCCTATATTGTGTTATAAAGGAAGGTGGTCACACTCTGGAAACATGCCCTGGTATAGGTTAGCAACTTCACTGCTGTGACAAAATACTCAGCAAAGGGGATTCAAGGCAAGGTATGTTTCTGTTGTCTCACAGTTGGAGGACACAGGCCATGAGGTGGCTGCTCACACTGCCTGTGCAGTCAGCAAGTGGAGAGATGAATGCTGGTCCTCTGCTCATAGTCCAGTATCCCAGCCCGTGGGATGGTGTGGCCCACACTCAGTCTTCCGACCTCAGTTAGTCTAATCTGGAAATTCTCTTACAGACATGCTGGAGTGTTGGTCCAACACTTAGGCATGTCTAGGTCCTGACAAGTCTAGGTCCTGACAAGTTGACAGCCAAGATCTACCATCACACAGGGAGAGGGAGTTGAGGATGCAGGCAGGATGGGAAGTCTGGGCCCCGCCAGATCTCAAGGCCATCCTAGAGTTCCCTAGTGGCCCTGGGTTTTAATGCTTTGAGAATGACTCCTTTAAAACACATTTTACTTATTCTTTGATAATTTCATAGATGTGTACAATGGATTTTGCTATATATTCCTCCTCCTGCTTTCTTCCCCACCCCCCTCCCCTGGACTCTACAAACACATCCTTCTCTCAACTTCACATCCTTTTTCTAAAAACAAGATAGCTCACTGAGCCCACTCAGGACTGCCGCTATCACATGGCATCCCACTATCCAGGGGGTCATGGCCAATCATAGGCCACACCCTGAAGAAAATTCATTTTCTCTTCTCCAGTGGTCATAAATTTCCAATAGCTTTTCAGCTAGGCATAGAGTCTTGTGACTCTCTCTACTCAATGCTTGGATGTTGAGCGGTCTTTACAGGTAACTACAACTGTCGGGTTTGTGAGTACAAGACAAGTCCTGTCCAGAAGAAACTGGTTCACAGATGCTTGAGTCCAGATACTTGTGTTTGAATTGTCATTTAACTATATGTGAGCTGATTTTCCAATTCTCTGTGCCTCAGTTTCCTCATCCATAAGATGGGGATAATAATAGTTCTTACACCATAGGTTACTATATTAGGTGAGTATGACAGCATGCACACTTGATGCTTACTGTAACCCTTATTATCATTCCTGTTGTATCATGTTGTGGTGTGTGTGTGTGTGTGTTTCCTACTGGTATGTCCCAGTGCTACACTGAATGGTGCTTGTAGACAGCTAAGTTTCAGTTCTCTTTCACTGACTACTTTGTGGTGCCCCCTGGGCCAGCAGAGAAGAGCTGAGCTTCCACAGAGCTCATGTGACTGGACTCCTGACAGAGTTGGGCAGCAGATGCAATGAGCCACAGAGACTGTTGGATGAAACAGTAATACTTAGGCTAAAACTTATGCAAAGAGAAACCGGAACATTTCAGAGTCCTGGAGGAATCCACAGGCCTAATCCATCACCAGGAGGAGAAATTAAACACTTGCTGCTTATCTCTTGGAAAAGCAGAGCCCACAGCGAGGCCCTGGGGTCTGGGGGTCTCCCTGGCACCCAGGGACTGGGGGTGTGTGATTTATTAGAATGTGCAGAGCTCTCTTGGCTTTTTGTCCTTTGATCAGTGCTGGGAGCCAACCAGGCCCAGCTACTTTGCATACTAATAAAGATTGGTGCCTGTAATTATTCAGCAGTCACACCGCTATTCCTGGGAGATAAATCATCCCTGGTTTATTTACTCTTCTTGCCTCAAGTTATTTCAAGATGCCTTTACTATGCCACATCTGACTTGCATGGAGGAGAAGCTACCCATCTCAGTTTTCTCAGATGTACTTAAATGGTGATGGAGAGATGTGTACACATGCATATAATTTTGGCAGGATTCCACTCTGAGGCCCAGGTTGCATTCAAACTCACAACCCTCCGCCCTCAGCCTTCTGAGTGCTTTGATTACAGGTGTTCACCAAACTTTTCTCCATCTATGCTTTCGAGGGACTGCCCTGGTGTCAGCCTCTCTCACCCCCATCTTTACTTTGACCTTATATGCAGTCCTGACATCACATATGATGTGGGGGTGACCTGGCCATTTTCTAGTTTCTCAACTGGTGCTGGGCTTCTGGTGTTATGTGGTGACCTGAATAAAGACGTGTTGATCTAAGTCACATGAGAATTTGCCTGTAGAAGAACTGTTGTGAAGAGGATATTTGTAGACCATTTATCCCTCAAGGAGACTTTTCTTTTCTTCTAGTTTGTGTCCAATTTCATCTTCAGCCCTGATCTTCATAAATCTAAGTGTGGTTCCACCTACCTTGTACCAGGAAAGCAGTAGTTGAACCTCACATATAGAGATTGATAGACTAAATTGTTTGGTTCTTCCAACCTTCGTTGTGTGTGTGTATTTCTGATCTTTCTCTTCTTCTCTTCCTCCCTCTTCCCCCTCTTCCTCCCCTTCTGTGGATGCACATCCATGTCAGGGCTAGCAGACAGCGTAAGTTGTTCTTCCTTAAGCACCATCTACCACTGGGCTGGAATTCACCAAGTCAGGAAGCCCAGGGATCTGCCTGTCTGTGCCTTGCCAGTGCTGGGGTGGAGTTTCCACATCTAGCTTTTTTTAACGTGAGTCCTGAGGATCAAACCTCAGGTCATCACAAATGTAAGTTAACTTTACTGACTTAGCCATCTCCCTCGGTCTCAACCTTTGACCTCTGTCCTAGGAAACCATCTTCTTTTTTATTAGATATTTCCTTTATTTACATTTCAAATATTAATCCCCTTTCCTCATTTCCCCTCCATTTCATATACAGTTACCAAACCCAGACACTATTGTGGGTGCCAACAAATGCTTGCTGACAGGAGCCTGAAATATAGCTGTCTCCGGAGAGGCTCTGCCAGAGCCTGACAAATACAGAAGTGGATGCTCACAGCACAGGACACAGCACAGGGTCCCCAATGGAGGAGCTAGAGAAAGGACCCAAGGAGCTGAAGGGGTTGGAGCCCCATAGGAGGAACAACAATATGAACCAACCAGTACCCCCAGAGCTCCCAGGGACTAAACCACCAACCAAAGAGTACACATGGAGGGACTCAAGGCTCCAGCCACAAATGTAGCAGAGGACAGCCTTGTGGGACATCAATGAGAGGAGAGGACCTTGTTCTTGTGAAGGCTTAATTCCCTAGTGTAGGGGAGTGACAGCACAGGGAATCAGGAGTGGGTGGGTTAGTGGATAGGGAGGGTTTTGGAGGAAACCATCTTCTAAAATGTTCCCACAAGCATAGATACCAGTAAATCCCCCTGTGATAGCAGCTGTCAGCTTTGAGGTAACTTTGTGATCAGTGAATGCTTGATATAAGTACCCACGGTATGGGGGAAGGGACTCACAGCAAAGCTAGAAACACTCAGCGACAGGGAAAAGGTGTCAATATCTTCTTAGGGCATCAAGTTGCTGAGAAGTGAGCAAAAAGAAGGAGGAGATTTATGTGTGTGGTCTATTGACTTCCTGATAAGGGGAGAGAGGGGGAAACCCGGAGGTGGGGGCTTCTCTGGGCAGACAGAATCACCCAGCCATTTCCCTGGCATGGAATGTCTATCAGTAAGCAAATTCCTCTTATGCTGCTCATCATTGTAAGGAAAGCTAGGGAATGACCACTCAGTTAGTGAGCTGGTTTGCATCCTTTTCTTGACATTCTTTGTATGAACCTTACAGAAAGAAGAGAATGTTTCCAGATGAGCAGTTTGCTAAGTTTCAACAAGTTTCCTCCTGTGGGAAGCCTAGAAGGGTGTGTGTGTGTGTGTGTGTGTGAGTGTGTGTGTGCGCGTGTGTAAATCCACCTCTAACCAAGGTGATTTGAAGGTGCCCTGACTCCCACATCTCCGCAGCTGCCTCTCTCCTCCTCTAGCAGGAAGCTGGCTTTTGATTTCCCCAGCGTTCAGCATCCTCTGTGCCCGGTGAGTCATGAGAGAGATGATTTAAGACTTCTTTCGGGTGGGAGGGTGCTAGTCATTAAACTTGTATTTTCTCTGGGAGTTTGTTTTTAAAACTTTGGGCCAGGGGGGAAAAAGTATGTAGAGGAATGTCTGGTTTTTAATAATTAAATCTTTCATTGTTTTAATTTTCTCCTGAGTGTTTCTCTGGAGGAAAATAAAGTTACAAATCCAATATTTATGTCCTTCCTAAAGCACCGGTTGCCAAATGAAATGAGTTTTGCTATTTTTCCCCCTGATGGTTGATGTTTCTCTAGAGGGACGCCCTCTTGAATTTTCAGGAAGGGTTTAATGTTCTGTGGGAGTGGGCAGGGATCATCGGACCAGGGAAACAGGGCAATGCTGCTTTGGTTTCGGGAGGATGAAGGGTTTGGGGTGTGGCTTCTTCACCCCTGACCTGGTCTCACCTACAGCATGCCAGTGTTTCCCCTTCATTTAAATTCGTTGTGCACACATGCTATTTTCAGCTGAGAGAAGCAGCTGATAGTTTTGTGCAGAATCAGTGACTTGTCTGAACGCTGTAGCTGCCCATTCCTGCCCACCTCGACTAGCTTACCATTAGCAGGCCTCCAGAGGGAGGGAATGTAGACATCCCCCAGGCACACTCATATGGTATTGGGTCTTTTTTGGAGCCTTTAAAAATCTAGACAACAGGAACTTCATCATTGAGTCGTTTCCCCTCTTGTTCCCCATCACTGGGACTCATGTAACCTCCTCTAAGTCAGCCAAGCTCCATTTAAACAGAGCCGGGAAGGCGGATCACAGGCTGTTTGGCTGTATGCAGTGGAATCTCTCTGCAGCAGCTGTTTGGGGGGGAAATAAATAGCTTTGGTTATTACTGCCTCTGATGTGTTTGACTTTCCAAGTCAGCCTTTCTTTGAGAACCTGGAGGAAGGGAATGTGTTCTTCCAAAGGCAAAGCATTTCATGTCTTGTATAGTGAGTCTCAGAGCCCGGTTCACAGAGGCAGTTGATCATGGAGGAAGTTCAAACTCTACCTGTCAACTCCTACACATACACCAGTTATCCACAAGTAGCTCAGAAAGAAAGAGTAGCCGAGAAGGTAAATGCCATGTTGTGCTGACATCCAGGCTCCAAACACTGAAGCCCTGTTACCAGGGAATTATCCACATGGCACTTGCATAATATGAGGTTTGGGGGCATCCTCTGGCATCCTTAGCTTTTCTGAGTAGGAACAGCTTGGTGGACAAGTAACAATCCCATAACATTTGTATTGCTATGAAAAATACCCAACAGAGGAGAAGATTTCATTTGCTTCATGGTCTCAGAGGACAGTTAAGCAGAGCAGCTTGGAGCTGATGGGAGCCTGTCATGAGCTAGTTCACATCATGGGAGACAATGAGAAACAGATAGGGGCCAGAGGCAAAATACCTTAAGGACCGGCCCACAGTGGCCTCACTACGGACCCGCCCACAGTGACCTTGTTTCTTCAGCTAAATACCTCTTCCTAGAGCTTCCAGACACTTTCAGGATAGCACCACCAGCTAGGGGTTAACAGGTAGAAGAGATTTCATCTTCAGAACATAACAGGGATGCTACCAAGTCCTTATTAGGCTCTTGCCTTCTGGGGAGACCTCTGTGAAGGGCATGGCACAGGACTTGGCATTGAAAAGACACCCATGCATTTCCTTAGGAAATAGTGGTGACAAGTTCAAGTGTAGTAGAGACTTGAGTTTAAGTCCCAGCTCTGTCCTCAGCACTGAATTCACTGTGCATGTGTCCAAGTCTTTGTCCTCCATTCTTAGGTGAGGAGCCAGGATCTCCCTCCATTGAACCTGGATGATGTTTAGTAAACAGAAGAATTTTTAAAATTTGTTCTTTGAAAGTAACATAGATATCTACAATGGATTTTGATTATATTCCCTCTCACCCCCCCAAAACTTTAATCTTTCAAACATATCCCCCTCCCAACTTCATGATCTATTCCTTTCTCATTTTAATTAATGGAGAGTCCAATTAGTGCTGCCTGCGTCTGTATGGGTGTGTGCCTTCCGTGAAGAATGCGCAAGTGACTCTCCCCCCCAGCAGCTACTAACTGTCCACAACTCATAACTAGGAATGGCACCTATGGAACCCATTCTCCATGCATGCTAGGATGCTGACTGGCTTTACCAGAAGGAATCTTGAACATCAATCTTGACACCACACCCAAAGTGCCAACTATGTAGTAAATTACTGTTATTATAAGAATGCAGGATACATCAACAAAAACATTTCTTCCCCATTCTCTGGAATTCTCTTAGGATCCATTATTTCCTGAAAACCTATCACGAGCACAATGCAACTAGGCATTTGGGAAAGAAAGACGATCCTCTTGAACTTGAGCTTGTCTGACTACATTCATTCATTGGATTTACTTGATGTGCTCATTATAACATCATTCATTCAGAAAATGTGTCAGGCAGATGGAGTGTCTGGCATTGCTATAAGTGTTGCAGATGAAAGGCAAGAAGATAGTTCTTCAAGTTCAAAACAACATTTTAAACATTGGTCCATATGGATGCCTTTGGAAGTTTGTTGGAAAGCACAGATTTTCCCTTCCAGAGTCAGGCCAGAGGAAATAACTTGCACATATTTTGACTTGTAATTTTAGGCTGTCACATGACCCATATGTTTCCAGCTGATCTGCATCACTTTTTTTTTTTTTTTTTTTTTGCAGGTATCCTGTTACAGAGCTAGCATCCCAGGTCTTTAACAACATGACCATTTCAACAACATTTCTTCCAGCTCCAGGAGATGGCATGCTTCCCAAACATGGCCCATCATACAGAGAGATCTCTTTGCACACTCTGCTTATGCCCCCTGCTGTGAACTAGTATCATGGTGCATATTTTTAGAAGGTCAGGCAGGAAGAATAGACCTGGGGGTCAGTTGCTCAGCTTGGGAGAGGATCGGTGCTTTCTGAAAGCAGAACTTGTGAGGAGAGAGGCTCAGAAGCTGCCATGGCTCCCAACATTTTCTAGGACCATATCTATTGTTCCTGAGAATTGAACCAATTTTCACAGAAAAGCCCAGATGTGAGAGAGTGAATTCACAGGAGTGGGTCAGACATGGGAGGGTTTCATGGTAATCTTTGAGCCTCTTGTTGAATTTATCCCTGAGCTCAGTCTGAGTAAGCTCCTTTCTGGGGCTGGCTGTTCAGTCCCACAGTAGAGTCTGTTAGCTGACACACTGTACTCTTCCTAAGCTTGGCTTTGTTCATTTTCTGTCACTAGAAACTCAGGCAGTGCTGACGAATCCAGCAGAAGCAAATCAGTTCTTGGGCCCCAAAGAGATGCAGATTAGAAAACCAGATGTGTGACTCAGTGTAGAGAGGGTCAAAGGTAAGGGTGGAGGGTTGTGCACAGCTTGTGGAAGGGGCACGTCCCTATGACCTTCACAAAGGCCCATTGTGGTTTTTTGTGTGTACTTTCAGGAAGAGGAAGGGCTCATCTTTCTATATGTGGGTCACTGAATCTGAATGTGTGACCTCACTGACATGAAGTCACCTACCTGGCTTGGTCACCCATCAGAGCAGTGAGAATTCAAAGATGTTATCTCTCTTCCTTTCCCTTCCCAGAGCATCCTGGGATGAACCCTTCATGATGCAATGGCCAGTCTTGGCCAATGTGTGTTGATTACAGCGTCTATCTGTCTTCCATCCTTCTAGAACCCTCCTGGCAATTCCTTTTTAATAGCAATCTTGCTTAGCTGGTTGTGTCAGGCACTATTAATGCTGTCTCTTCCATAAAGATGACACTGTCTCCTTCGTTCAGGTTTTACATTCATCTGACACTTTGCATTCCATAGCAGGCATAGCAAGTCCTTGTAAATATAACCCTTACAGTAACAACTCCTGTTTGTGAAGTCCTCATGACAGGAGGCATCAAGGGCAATACATAAAAAAACAGCAGAGGAGGTCTGGCATCCCCTTCCCACCTACATGTAGAATATGAGCACAAGAAAAGCAGATGATACTCAAATGTGGGAGGAGCCAGGTTCTACGTAAATGGCTTCTAGAAAGTCATGACCTTAGGCCCAGAGATTGGAGCCTCATCAGCCCACTTTTGTTCTCCAGATTCCCTTCCTCTCAATAAATGGTCTCTGTTTCCATCATTATCCACACGTTTAAGTCTTAGATCAGGATCACAGGGTTCAGAACATCTCAGTGAGTGCCCTCTAGACTCAGAGACACTCTCCTAACACCACTGTAGTCTCTTGGATGCTGTATTGGCATTCCTATTCTTCACAGCAGCCATATGAGGTGGGTGTTGCTGCCCTTTCATTTGAGCATCTAAGAGGCTAAGTCATCTGTGAAGGGGTATTGGGCCAATGACCTGGACCAGCTCCTGATTGGCTGACTGAACCATCTGTTCATCTCACTTGCAGGCAAGACTCCCAGGAGATGTCTGTTTAGAGACAGAAGACTCTAAAGTGTTCAGAAACAACAGATAGGCTCCCACTCTCTCCCTCTCCTTACAGGTGGGGAAACAGGCAGAAGATTTGATTGGTCAGATAAGGGTGAGAGTGAAGTTTGATACATCCACTTCCATCTCAGGTTGAAGTGGGGTATGTCCATCTTCTTTTGCTGTCCTGAATCATCTGTATTCCTTCTTGTTCTCAGGGTGGAGGGAAGGGGCTATGCTAGGGCTGCTGGTATTGTGGAAAGACAGATTGAAATGCTGTCCCAATTGTCCTTATTGTAAGGCTGGCAGGCCTGGCACCTGGGTCCTCTCAAGGTAGCTCTACAATTAATGTTTTCCTCTCCGATTAGGGCTTATGTCCTGTTCTGTTGTGGTTGAGGAAGGATGGCACACAGGATGTTTCAGAGTTATGTGAGAGGGAGTGAGTGATGGAATTTGGGGTTAACCATGCACACATTATCTCAGATGTGATTGCTTTGTGGTCCGGAACATCTAAAGCAATATGTAGCCCATTACCGGCTCTGGGTCCTTGGGGAGCCGTTGTATTTTCTGGGCTTATTACTAATGGTTGTATTTGCCAGCTATATTTTTAGCTGTAAGACTTAGAAAGGCCAGGAAGGGACCTGATATTCTTGGTAGAAGCAAAGGGGATAATGGTGTAGTGTCAGAGATAAGTTTTTCTTCATGCACTAAATATGTATTTCTTAAAAACTTACCATGAGCTAGGCCTTGTACCTGAAGCTGGGCTATGGTCAGAGCCACAAAGAAACCTGGCAGTGGATTTCTAGGGTGTTTGATCTGGAAGGTAAGACAGTAAGTAATGCAGCCATCACACTAGGGAATTCATAAATGCAGCTTCTCTGCAGATATGGAGCAGTTTGCTAATTTAAGTGAAATGCTTGCATACTAAGTATCGCATATACATTATTCTAAATCCCATTTACTAATGGTCAATTTACCTGCCCAATGGCCCTAGGGTGCTGTTACTGAGTTACTACTATCTGTATTGGGCAGATGAAGAAATCAGAGCACATAGGTAAGCTGTCTGGGGGTCACATACAGCAAGTGGTAAAGATCAGGTTTGTGTCCTCATAGCCACACATCAAAGGTCTTGCTCTCAACCACTCAGGATGCTGCCTCTTAGCTGAGAAAAGACAGGCTGGGTCTGTTCCTGCATCTGGGGTTTGGAAAGCCCCTGCCTTTAGATTTGATACTGTGTTTGAGAGTCAAAGGAAAAGGAGAGAAGCCAGCTAGCTAGAGAAAGGTAGTTCAAGCTGAAGGAAGTACCCAAGCAAAGACCCTGAGGCAAGGGAGGAAGGGCTTGTCAGAGAAGTGGGAAGTTGGTACTTGGGGTTTGGTAGGGGTGAGCCTGGGGATGGGAACTGTGACCAGGTTGGGTTTGAGAGCCCACTAAGTCATCTGGGTGTTTATCACCAGGAAAACAAGAACACATTATAAAGTGAAAGCCTGCAGGCTTAGCTCTTGAGAAATATGGCTGTTAAGGAGCTTGTACCTGGTATGATGGAAACTTTGTGGGCAGTGTGTGTGTGTATATGTATTTGTGTATGTGTGTATAGTATATGTGTGTGCATGTGTGTATGTGGTATATATGTATGTGTGTGTATTTGTGTATGTACACGTATGTGTGTATGTGTGTATATATGTGTGTGTGTGATGATAGCTATAGTGATAGCGATCATGGTGAAGGTGATAGTGTTCTCATCGATATAATGATGTTAATGATAACAATGTTGAGGAGTCACTCAGTTTCAGGAATCTGCTAAGCCCTTCTCTCAGCACTTACTAGTTTTCCCAGTGCCCTCAGTAATGTTAGTGAGACCACTGCACCATTTGCCTCCAGCTTCTTTGATGCCATGGGAACTTCAGCTGGTGTTGGGTGGCACGTGGCTTGCATCATGGTGTTGAGTAATTTTCCCCATGTGCAGGGGAGCATCTCGGGGGCCTTCAGTTAGATGCTCTTCCCATCATACCCTGGGTCACTTAGTTCTTTCAATGTCTCAGTGAGGGACACACCACTGGCCTCACACACTAAATCTGCCAAGGGTCGTGTGGTTCATAGATACCAGATTCTGGACTTTAGTCATG
Organism: Mus caroli; assembly: GCF_978045245.1. NCBI lineage: Eukaryota > Metazoa > Chordata > Mammalia > Rodentia > Muridae > Mus > Mus caroli. Next base: position 2,182,846 of record NW_028227272.1, read on the forward strand.
TGGCTACAACAAGACCAGTGGTTACATTGTCTGAAAATGTTCCTTGGTTCCCTAGTATGTTTGTCTGCAGCTCACTTTATTTTGCTTCGTTGTTGGTCTTTGGAGACAGGTCTTATCTCAGACTCATCTCCTGTTCACTGTGCTGCTGTGAATGACCTCTCACCTTCCTGCTCCCCTGTCAAAGGCTGAGATGACAGGTGTATGTTCCATCCAGCTTTTGAATGCAATGCCCAGGCCTTCCTGTATGCCAGACAAATGCTTTACCAGTGATCCCACCACTATACATGCTACATCTTTTGTTCTATGTACTGGGATATCTACCACATATCTGCCACCCCATTTCCAAAGTGCGGAACTCTGGCTGTTCTTAAAAATATTAAGTAGTCATGCCTCTCGGCAGAGCTAGATCCCTGCCCAGTCCCAAATGCTATTGGTGGCTCTCTAAGGCAATCTTTGTATTAAATGCTGATGGTCCATTTAAGAAAGACAGGTGCCACATATTTAAACTAGTAAGGGGAACTCTGTGTAGGGTATAGAAACAGTTTGCCTTTCCTTTACTGCTGAGCCATCTCTATCTCTCTTTTGCTTAAGCTGTCTGGGGTTAGCTCTGTTGATAGTTGAAGCCACCAATACTTTAAATGACACTCTGTTTTGGATTAATCTTTTCTAACCTTTAAGAGAAGGAGGAAAACAAGGAATAGGACAAGTGAGAAGAGCCAGGAGCCTGAACCACAACTGAAGGGAGGGAGGTGAGAAGCTCCCTGGCCTTTGAAAGCAAGAAGATGGGGTGAGGTTGCCCTGGGTTCATGTATGCTGTTTTCAAGGGTGATAATACTTGGTTTGCCTGGGCTAATCTGGGCTCTGTGCCCTTGGTCCCCAACTTCCTCCCTCTCCTTTTCCACAGAGGGTATCTTGTCTGTCTCTCCAAATGATGCATCTTTGAAGGATGTAAAGGTCTGAGCTGGTTGGTCTGGAGAGGCACAGGCCTTTCATCCTTTTTCAAAGGTCCATTCTAGGAAAGCAGAGGCAGCTAGGTATGTTGTCTGATGGGCAGTAGAGAAGACTGTGGAAGACTCTGTGTTAGTGTGTGTGTGTGTGCTTATAACTCATGTGCATGTTTGTATGTTTGAGGGTACACGTGTGTGTGCTGGTGCATATGTATGCATGTGTATGTGTGTCAACCTTGGGTGAAATTCCTCAAGTCCCAGTCACCTTGTTTTTTGAGACAAAAATCTTTCATTGGCTTGGAACTTGGGCTGGCCAGCAAGTCCCCATCTCTGCAAAGTTGCTTTCACAATGCTGACGTTATACGCGTGTTCCTTCTCACCTGACTGTTTTCCTGCTGGAACTGGACTCACAGTGTCACACTTGCAAGGTAGACACTTTTCTGGCTGAGCTATTACTCCAGCTCATCTCCCCATGGTATCTTGATGACACATGACACACATGGCATCACAGAGAACTTTATGCACTCTGACCCTCCTGATGGGGATGTTGGCTTGATCTTCCTCCAGAGGAGGACATCACCTCTTGAAGGGTGCAACTATTTGTTTGTGTGAGTTTGGAAGGAGGCACCAGAGACTGTAGCACTACCTCCTCACCAGGAATCAGGAGGAATTGTGAAGTATTCGTGCTAGATTTGACCTTCACTGACCTTGTGTGGGAGGTGTTCAGGTTCTTTGGCCTTTCTGAGCATATTCTCTGGGCTTTTCATGTATTTGGGAGATGAAAAGAAAGCAAATGTTTGCTTTTGTATTCCACAAATTTTAGGGTACCCTGAGAGGCCAGCATGTCCATTAAGACTCAGTTGGGAGTTTCGAGTCTTCTTGCTACCAACAATGGTCTTTCTTCCTATGACTCTCTGTGCAGACACATGTGGGATAAGTAAACTTCTGGCACCTTGTACCCTTGCCTGTGGCTTTCCTACTCTGCTTGCCTTCCTACTATGTCTGGGCACAGCCAGATGACTTGGTAGGGCCATCGGATGAGGCAGAAACAATTACATTGGATTTGGAGCTCGGATTTCAAATTTCTTCTGTATTACCCACTGTCTTGAATTTTACCTGTCACTGAGGAGTGGCCTGGGCTAGTAACTGGTCATGGGGAATGAGTTCAAAAGACAAAGGATAAAGTCAATCTCAGGGTAATTACCACAGGCCAACCAAAAGTCAGCCAACCTTACACACACAAGATCAGCTCTGCAGCTCTTCTGGACTCCAATGTGCAAACAGTAGCCCACTTCCTGTTGGATGTTATTGAAGCTGTGCTGTTTGTTATTTTGACAGATACAAAATGTGTCATCATTTATGTTGTTGCCTGTGAACATATTTGGTTTGTCATCTTGCAGAACTATATATTTGTGGGCAAGTAAATGATAACCAAAATCCCAATGCAAAGAACTATTATTCAGGGCTCTTGTGATTCCCCAGCATGCCTTGCAAACACGAGAACCTACCTGAGTCTGATCTCCGAACTCATGCGAAAAACAATGCACCAGGTACAGTGGTGTGTGCTTCTAATGCCAACCCCGGGAAGGCAGAGACAGGCGAATCTCTTGGGCTTGCTGGGCAGCCAGGCTGGCCTACTTGGTAACTTCCAATAGAACTCACTCTCTAATTAAAGACTGTGTTTCAAAAGACAAAAAAGAACAGACAGCACTGGAGGAATGGCAAAGTTGTGTTCTGAATGATATACATACACGAACCCCCACCAAAGATATATTGTACTGCACACACCGCATGGACAATTGCTCTCGGGGAAGATGCACTTTAAGAAAACAGAGTGCACAAAGCTGGGGGAATGACCTTGGAGTTGAAGGGGCAGGAATGGGGAGCAGAATTGACTAAAACACATTGTATGCATGTATTTAGTTCTCAAAGAAGAAAAACACAAGGGGACTGATATTGTTTCCTCTTCATAGCCATGAGGAGAGAGAGCTTTAGCGGGAGTGAGCACTGGGCCAAGGTCATTCCATGGGCTCTTATCTCAGAGCCTAGAGCAGCAGATGCTGGAGGCAGACGCTCGGTCCTCAAATGCTTTCTGAATGAATGGGTAGCTATACTTCTAATTGCATTCTGTTGAATAGGCCTACAGAGGCTTAAAGTAAAACAGTGCATCTGCCTTAAGTGAGTCCAAATGAACACATGACCTGTCTGTCTGTCTCAGTCTTCATCCTGCATGCACTCTGCAGCAAACCTGAGACTTCTCACACCTGTCCACTGCCCTTCATGCTCCGATACACGTAACCACTGGGTTACTGTTACCCGGAAGAAAACAGAGCCCTTTGTTCTGTTAAGAGCCATATAGAGCAGGTTTGCCTTCCAGATCCAATTTAATTCCAGGAAACTGTACCTTGTGGGTGATTAAATTGTAAATTGTGGTTGTCTACTGGGTGGTTAGATTGATAACTATGTTCTTAACTACACCCCACCTATATCCCCATCCTATGTAGGCTCCATGCTCACTCAAGAACAGAGGACATTTTGGCTGTCAGGCATCACACTGCAAAATATTTATGATGTCTCAAACCTGGACTATCTTCTTCAAGGAGATACAGAGGCCACTTGCAGACACTGCAGATGCACCATGTGCTCCAAGTTTGAAGGGCCCTGACCTAATCTCTCCTTTTCTTTTGCCAGTGTTCAGGTATTGGGACATGGAATTATGGGACTGACCTTTCTTGCTTTCCATAAAAGCAGTCTTCATGCTGTCTCTTTGAAGTTGAGGCACAAAGGCTTGCCTCATTCAAACTGAAAGTTTTAGGACAGCAGGCAAGGGAGGGGAGGCTTTGGGGCACTAGCTTTGAGAGGTTTGGCAATGTCCAGTTGCAAATGGGAAGCATGCTGTGGTGTGCAGAGATGCTCTGCTGTAAGAACTGCCTCTTCATGGACCAAGGCAACTGAGAGAGGTCCAAGTTCATCTGCTGATTCATTGTTCCCTTAACAAATATTTACTGAGCAATGCGGCAGGCCCAGGGCATTGAATAATCACGACAATACAGCTGTGTTTGTCTGGTTTCTCCCAGCTGAAAAGTGGTGCACTAATAATTCCAGCATTTGACTCTTCTACTGTGCTAAAAGAACAACACAGGAAGGGGGCAGGGTGGGGACATAACGGCTTTCACACTGCTTTTCCTGGTACTTGGCAGTCATGTGCAGGGATGGACTAAGTACTTCACACTGATTATCATTTAGGTGTTAAAGAAAATCATCCGAAGTGGATCCTGTGAGTGTGTGCATGCATGCTTCTTAGGGAAGTATTTATCTATATCTGGTCTCTATTTTTCATATTCTGTTATCTATATATTTGTTTATTTTTAATCTTTAAAAATATTTTATTCTTCTTGTGCTGTTTTTGTTTTGTTTTGAGTCAGGATCTCTCTACATAGCCCTGGCTGTCCCAGAACTCACTACAAAGACCAGACTGGCTTTAAACTCACAGAGATCTGCTTGCCTCTGCTTCCCAAGTGCTAGCATTAAAGGTGTGCACCACAACACCCTGGCTATGTTATTCTTAATTTGGTGTACTTGTGTGTCTCTGTGTGTGTGTTGGGGTGTGCACATGAAGTACAGTGCCTACAGAGGCTGGGAAGGGTGTGAGATGTCCTGGTGCTGGAGTTAGAGGTGATTGTAAGCCACTTGAGCTGGGCACTGGGACCTGGCTTCAGGTCCTCTGCAAAAGAGCTGCATGTGTGCTCACCTCTGAGCCATCTCTTCAGCATATTTTTTCTTTGTTTCTTTGTTTGGTTCTTCCTTCCTTCCTTCCTTCCTTCCTTCCTTCCTTCCTTCCTTCCTTCCTTCCTTCCTTCCTCCCTCCCTCCCTCCCTCCCTCCCTCTCTCCCTCCTTCCCTCCCTCCCTCCCTTCCTTTCTTCCTTCCTTCCGACACTGAATTATAAAAATTTTCTCCATGTTCTGGATATCGCTAACTTTTTTCAGATGTGTGATAGTCACATCTTTGGCTCCTGTTTTGTGTTTTACTTTTCCTAGGTGGTGACACGGCTAGTGAAATGCTTTTGCATTTTATACTCTCTGATCATTTCTTTTTGTAGTTCATGTTTTCTTTGCCACTTCTAGCTTCTTCTAGCCCAGGGTTACAAGGCTCCACTCCCATGTTCTCTTCTGAGTGATTCATAGGCATAGCTCTGACAGGCAGCTCTAAGACTCACCTGCCTTTCATTTCTGTGTGAGGAGGAAGAGATAGTCTTGCTCTTTTGCCATGACTATCCAGAATCTCAACTTTTTTGCCCCAAAATGATTCTTTCCTAACAAATAGTCTTAATATCCTTGTAAAAAAATCATTCAAGAATTGGAGCAAATGTTTAATTTTAGGTTTAAATTTTGCAGTATTTGTACTCTTTCCCTCTGTATCCTTCTATCATGTATCCATCTATTATGTATCTATTTATCTACCTACCTATCTATCACCTATCCATATATCATCTGTCAATCTATTATCTCTCTCTCTCTCTCTCTCTCTCTCTCTCTCTATCTATCTATCTATCTATCTATCTACCATCTATTATCTATTATATTTATCTACCTACCTATCTATCACCTATCCATATATCATCTGTCAATCTGTTATCTATCTATCTATCTATCTATCTATCTATCTATCTATCTATCTATCTATCTATGTCTCTCTATCTATCTGTCTATCTATCTACCATCTATTATCTATTATATTTATCTATCTACCTATCTATCATATATTTTTCTATCATCTATTTATCATCTATACCCTCTGTCCCTTTTCTTTCTGTTTTCTATCTCCATCTCTCTGTATATATTTCTGTGCCTCTCTGTGTGTCTCTTCTATTTCTGTCTTTTTCTTATCTCTCTATCTCTCTCTACTTATCTCTGTGTCTCTTCTCTTACTCTGTCTGCCACTCTATCTCTCTGTCTGTCTCTGTCTCTCCCTCTCTGCCTCCTCTTTGTCTCTGTCTCTCTTTCCCAGGACCTTACACATGCTATGTATGCACTCTATTTTTGCACTCCAGCCCAAGCCCCGAGTTCACTGATTTTCCTGTTAGCCCTAAATGACACCATGCCCTATTAATTTCAGTGACTTGGTTAAAAAAAAATCCTTGGAATTGAGAAGTGTAGATCTTCTCTGCACTTATAGGATGGTTCTGAGTGTTCTGGGTCCTTCATGCTTCTCAACGGGGTTTCAGATGAGCTCATCGGTGTCTGCAAAGCAGGCAGTTGGATATTGGAAGGGATTATGATGAATCCGTAGATCTATTTGGGGAATATTTTAATCACTACTAAGTCTTCAAATCTGCGGATTGGGAATTTCTCCTTATTTAGATAGTGTGGAATTTCTTTTGAATAATTTTTTTGCAGTTTCCCACACATATGTGGCATTTCTTTTGGTGAGTTATGTCTTCATATTTTCTTTTCTTTTTGATAACTCTCTTATGGAGAATTGTGTTCTTAAATTTACTCCAAGTTGTTAATTGCAGTTGACAAGAAATACTGCTAATTTTCACCTATTGATCTTGGATTCTGCTAGTATATTGAACTTGCTTATCAGTTATGATAGGTGTGTGTGTGTGTTTGTGTTTGTGCATCTCTGTGCTTGTCCACTCATACACTCATGCCTTTTCTGTTTGCATAATCTTGACATTCACAAATCAAATCTGTTCCATTATTATTTCTTCTGCTGGCTTATGTGCCTGGTTCAAGTGGGAATTTTATTTCAGTAAAAAATGTGGGAGTAGACCCCCCCCCCCGTCTTGTTCCTCATCATATGGTGTGTTCTGGGTGTTTGAGTAAATTCCCTTTGGTGCCTTAGATGTGAATAATTCTGCTCATAGATTAGGAGTGTTTTGTTTTGCTTTGTGTCATGAAAACTTGTTGGGTTTCATTTGAGACTTTCTTTGTGTCTCACACTTGGTTCTCTATAATTTGTGTGTGTATGGTGTGTTTGTGTATGGTGTGTGTGTGTGTGTGTGTTATACCTTTATACCTTGGATATCATTCCTGAGGTGCCATCCACCTTGATATCATGAGACCGATCTTTGCCAGGCTAGTAGGCTAGGCTGGTAATCTCCAAGGGTCCATCCATCTCCACCTCCCTGTCCTAGGAGTCTTAGGGTACAGTACAATACCTAGATCTTTTATGTGGTTCTGTGATTGAACTCAGGTCTTCATGCTGAAACAATAAGCACTTTATTGACTGAGCTATCTCCTCAGACTGCTTGGCTTTAACCAGCTTACTCTAAATGGTCACAGTCCTGGTGGTCTAACCTGTAACCGTTCTGGTCATTAAAACTTTGCAGTGGAATTTCACTTGGAGTCAATTCTAATGAATCTACCCCCAGAGGACTGATATATATATATATATATATATATATATATATATATATATATATATATCTCCCATGATAGTTTTGAGACAAGTCCCTACTTGGAAGGAGCATACAGGTAATTATTCAACCACATTAGTCAAGAGCCCTTAAAAAAGTAACAGACTGCTGGACTGACATTCTGTCTCTTTCCCAGTTCAGTTGGATAATATCACCAAGTCCTACAAAATTAAAATCAGCTTTGAAATGGGGTTTGTTAATTACAGTGTTTAACTGTTGTCGGTATTGTTTCCTTGGAGATTAATGGGGTGAGTTATTGTCGCATAATTAGACTGTAGTATATCTCATCTTGTACAAACCCTTGCGATTCTCCGCTGTCCCACTACTGTTTGAAGGTTAATTTCACTTTGCCAGGATAGACTTGGCAAGATGATGTCTATTGAAATATGTTTTTAATTATATTTGAAAGTCATTAGTCAAAGGCTCTGCCAGGCTCTTCTGCACACTTATGGAGACATTCAGCCACAGACAAGCCCATCATGGTTACTTAGCTCATGGCCAAGTATCCCTGGGCATGGAGAAAGAGCACTCACAACCTCAGGACTCGGTTTGGCCCATGCTTACCTCCTTTTCTTGTGTGTGTGGGGCATTTGGGTGAAGTCTGTATAGTGACATTAGACCTGAGGGTTAACACCTGAAGGTCCTCAGGTGGCTTCACCCCAGGTGCAGAATTTATCCAACACACCCAGCACTTTTTCAGATGATGACTTCATGGATATCACTGTGTGTTTGGCTAGCCCTTGCTTATATATGGGCTATTCCTTGCTTATATATGGGATATCCTTTGCTTGTACATGGACTATCTCTTGCTTGTATATGGGCTGTTCCTAGCTTATGTATGGGTTATCCCTAGCTTGTGTATTTCTAGATGTACCCGGCTCTTTACTTTAGTGCCTAAGATGCACTCCAAAAGACTCCCAGGAGATTTGAGTTCCTACCCATGGATCCTTCCTCTCTGACATCTGCTATAACCTTAGCCTGTGGTTTCTGCATCTTCTTGCCACAGGATCCCCACTCTCTCCTTACCAGACAGTGACAGATCAGCCAAGGAAGATGCAGCTGCAGTGACCAAGCATGTGCATCCAGGACTGTCTCAAAGGCAGGGTAAGCTGATAGGTAGGAGATCTTGCTTCAGCTCTTCTAGGGTTTTCTTTGTATCCTAACTTCACCCATGCAAAATGACTGCCACTTGTCCTTTCTTTACATGTCCTTGGCAAGAAGGAATGAACAGCCTCTTTTCCCTAGAAGATGTGCCTAGGTGACTGGTGTAGGCACAGTGTCTTCTAGAAGACAAGCAAGCATCTGCCCTGGCCACTTTCTCACCCATTTGCAATGTGAGGTGTGGGCTGCATGGTAGGCAGAACTGAACCTCCTGACTGCCCCCAGGAAGCTCAGGGTGAGACACTGGGGTGGGCAGGGGTCTAGATTGGGCTGTGCTTTGTCTTGTTCCTTTCTTTACAGCAAAGTGGGTTCCATACAGTCATCTAGAAGCAGGTAATACAGCTCATGACAGCTTCTATTTAAAATGTCTCCTCACCCTGGTGTGTGTGTGTGTGTGTGTGTGTACACGCATGTGCCACAGTGTTCTTGTGGAGGTTGGCGTAAAGTCAACCTTTCATGTGATGTCCTCACCTTTACTTTGCCTGTGACAGTCTCTTGCCATTGCACACACCAGGCTATCTGACCTGCAAGCTTTTGTGAATTCTCCTGTGTCTGCCTTTCATCTTCCACCAGGGGTACTGATGCACACTTCCACCAGGGGTACTGATGCACACTTCTACCAGGGGTACTGATGCACACTTCCACCAGGGGTACTGATGCACACTTCTGAGGATCTCAACTTCATTCCTCGTACTTGCATGGGGAGCACTTTTCTTGCTGAGCCATTTCCCCAGCCAAGCTTCCATTTTTAAAGGTTGCTTCCACCTGGAAAGTATTTTGGTGTGATTGCATCTGGAAATGAAAGCCTTAACTGGCCCCTGGTATTAGCAAGGCCTCTTACTTGAGTGTGCGTACATGAGTGGGCTTACATATGCAGGCGTGTGTGTGTGTGTGTGTGTGTGGTATGTAGACTGCCTGCCACTTAAATACACTTCTTTCCTCATGGTGCTATGGAAGAACCATGCCACAGAACAGGATGCCTTGTTCAGAAGGAACACCATTCTTTAGATTCACGACTTTGGCCAATATCTGAGGGCTGGAGATATCCAAGCAAGAAGCCGGCTGGGAAAGTGGCCACTGAAACTGAGTCAGGCCCTTGCCATCTCTGCAAACCCAGTGGGATGATTCAAAGACACTGTCTCTGACATACATGGCCATAACTTAAGGAATCCAGGGTATGTTCAAGAGTTGCAGGTGCTGGAGCAATCTGACTTTCTGAGGTTGCAGTTTCCATCATCAGTAGAGTGGTACATGGTGGTTAAAGCAGAAACTCCTGCTCAGGGTCGAACTCCAACCATTGCTGCCCATAAGTGTCCAGGCAGCCATTTAACTTCTTTGCTTCCTCAAGTTCCACCTTCACAGGGATTTCCTGAGGTGCAGTGACAGTAGTGTGTGCTGCATCCTGTCAGGATTACTTGCCACAATCCTCTCTGAGGAAGCCAGTTCCCTGGCCCTCCATGTAGAGACCCCATGTCATATACACCGAGTGCCACTGGCATTATTCCTGTGGGGGAAGCCATTTAAGCTGGACCTGAGGTCGCTTAGGGCACTGGGAGGGGTGATGTCCATGTTTCAGTTCTGCCTGACATAGGATGACCATCAGTGCTTTCTCCAGGAGATGGTGCTGAGAGAGGGCATGCCATCAGAGATCCTGTGATGTTCCCAAAGCTCAGACTCTTGGGAGACCCTCATTAGTCTGAGATACAGGTCAGCAAAAACTAAGGTGCTGGCAAAGGAGTGTGAGAAAATGCTCTCTAATTGCTTATTAACTTGATGAGATCTAGACTCACCAATAAGACAAGACCCTAGGTTTTCTGTGCTGGGGTTTTTAGATTGATTTATTTGAGATAAAAAGACCCACCCTTAATTTGTGCACACCATTCTATGGATTTGGGTCCCTGTTATAGCTAGTACTATTTCTCACCTTGACACAGTGTGGAGCCATCTGAGAAGTAAGCCTCTGCTTAGATCAGACTGGCCAATCAACATGTCACTGGGGGATGACACTCAGGTTAATGGGGAATGTCATGACTACTCGTTGATGTAGAAGGAATTGGCCCCCTCCAGCAGGGTCGTTCCCTGGGATGTAGAGGGAAGCTCTTTCGGCTTGTACCAGTGCCTGAGCTGTTCAGCCGTATTCTTCCAAGGTTTCTACTTCAGGCTCTTGCTTGAGTTTCTGCCCTGACTTCCTCAGTAATGGACTGGGAGTTGGAAGTGTAAGCCAAATGAGTCTTCCTTTTCCCAAGTAGCTTTTGGCCAAATCAAACTAGCCCAGCTAGCCCAGTCACCGAGTGAATAAAGGAGAAAAAGCAAGTGAGCAGCAGCATCCGCTCCTCTCTGCTCTAACCACGAGGGCAAGGTAGCCAGCTGCTCCATCCAAGTCCCTGCTGCAGGACCTAAACCAGGATGGTCTGGGCCCTCAAACTGAGCCAAAATTAACCTTTCTTCTTTAAATCGATTATATCTGGTATTCTGTCAGTGAAATGAGAAAAGTAATTAGAAAAGACAAAGCTCTCTCAGTAGCTATTTTCCTTGAGCCTGCAGAAATGATCACATGATCTCTACTTTCCCTAAGAGGGGAGTAGGAAAGGCACCACGGAGGTCTACAGTGTAAGAGCAGATGGGGCAGAGCCTCTAGAGCACGTCTGATTTGTCACCATGGTGCCTGACAGGAACATGTGCTTCCAGAGGATAGAGCAGCCTGCCGCCTCCCTTTTTATTAGATTTATCTGGGTTGCCAGGGGGAGGCTGTTGTGCTGAGTAGTCACTTGCCTACAGGACTGGATGGCTTAGCTCTGAATCACTTGCCATGCCAACATGACAATGGCATCTGACTGTATACAAATTGTATTCCAGAGACTGGACTCCAACTTGCTTCTTTAGCTCCTTCTATCTTGCAGACAGACCTGAATCTTGCTTCTCCCAGTCTCCTGGATTTCTCTGCCTTACATTCCCAAATAGAAGCCCTGCTTTTTGAGAAGGATGTGTTTCTCTGATTTAAACTCTTCTGGCCCAAGTTTAATTTCTTTTTCCTAAAGTGCTTTGCTGGCCTCTGTGAATCACTCAGTTTTGTCATAGTGGATCTGATGCTTCCCTGGATGCAGATAAATTGCCTGTTATAACCACTATCTCTGATCCCAGGAGGTGGGAAGAGGTTGAGCCAGGTTTATCACAGGCCTGGTCTCTTTCCATGATCTGTTTTGTGACAAGCACTCACCCATTTGCATCCTGCTAAGAACTCAGTCCTCTCAGGCCTGAGTCAGAGAGAACAATCATTCATTGCCAAGGTTGTCACAAGTGTGCCAAATGTTGGTCTTCATTAAGCTGCTGTCTCCACTCTGTAGTCACCCTGCAGCTGGAACAAGTTGTGTGTCCTTTTACATCAGCTGGGAAAAGACTTTGTCCACAGCCTGGAGCCCAGGCCGGACTCTGCTTATCTACCTTAGCACTTACATTGTGTTATCTTCCAGACTTTGTTAGTAGCACTACTGGGCACTGGGTGTTACAATCAGTAATGTGGCAGCTTTTATTGATGATGTTGTGACACATGATTCAGGCAAATTTTTAGTGACATCAACAGTAAAGCATGAATGGCCCATGTTCTGCAGTAAGAGCTTTATCATTGTTTCTCCCTTCTCTCTGCTCTATGACTGGAGCATGCGGAGCAGCAGCAGGCCATAGTGAGGAGCCTCTTGAGCCTTTTCTGTATTCCAGGTGCTTTGAAAGAAGTGGTCTGGACCACTGATATCTCTTAATGACACAGTTAAGTGGAAGGTTTTCTTGTTTGTTTGTTTTTTTTATCTGTTGAAGAATTGGGAAACAGGCTCCATGAAGTCTGCTAGTTGTACCAGTTGGGAGCTGGTTGAAAGATCTTTAGCAAAAATTCAGAAGAGCAAAGGAATGAGTAGATGCTCATTTGCATGTCATTTGAGATTTGAAGGGGATTGGTTAATATATTTGCCCAAAGAAGCAATTCTTTTTTCTTTTAAGGAAGCCATTCATGACAAGTAGGATCCTGCACAGCAGAGGTCCTCAATCTTTCTAATATTTCAACTATTGTCCATAGTTTCTCATGTTGTGGTGACCCCTAGTCATAAAATTATTTTCATTGCTACTTTCTAAGTGTATTTTCACAAGCATTACGAATCATAATGTGTTTTCTGGGGGTCTTAGGTGATCACTATGAAAAGGCCATTCTACCCCACCCTGCAAAGGCCTCATGACCTACAGTTTGAGAACCATTGCTGTAGAGCATCCTTCAGGTGGGGGCTACATACATCTCATCCAATAACACACTTCCATGGATTTCAAAAGATTCTGTGGATAAAATCAAGAAGCATGTGGGGTATCATTTCCACCTTTGTGTAAGCTCCCGGCTTTTGTGGGTTTGCTGCATAGTTTGCTTTCTAGAAATTCCCCTAAGACATTTTCCATGGGCTTGCTCTTGCCCCTTCTTTTTCCATGGCCCAGATTTACTCAGATAAGATCCCTCCTGGCACAGAAGTTGCTCTTCTGTGCTTTGAGCCCTCCATCACTTTTTGCTGGTCCCAGTGTATTCTGCTCCCAGACCTCAATCTCTGGTGATGTTCTATGTTCTTTCTCTAGTCTCTCCATCCAACCCAAAGCCTGAATATGTCAACATTCATTCTTAGAGGCACTCAGACACAATTCAGTATCTTACCTTAAGCCTATAAAGCAGGGTGATCTCTACCTGTGTAGCTGTGGCTCCTGTTAAGCATCTTCTCTGACAAGTATGACCTCTCTGGCAGTCCCAATCCTTTCAGGATATTTTCCCTGCAGGGCAAAAGGGTCAGGGAAGTGGTTATGTATGTAGACTGGAATGCTGAGTGTGGCCTTTGGAGACCAGCAGACCTAATTCTGTCATTTATAAGCTGTGTGCCCTTGGGCAAATGACATGAACTTTGGGGGTTTTCATTTGTCATCTGTCCAATGGGGATTATAGTACCTTTGATGGGGATGCCTCACACCTACTGTTAAATTCCATATCCAAGCTAGAAGGAAAAAAAAACACTAAGAAAAAGAAAAAGTGAGTGAGTCAAATTTCTCTTGAAGTCTAAAAAATTGAAAATCATTACAGTTCTTCACTAAGTCTAGCAGAGTGAGTTTTTCTCCCAGCCATGAAAACGGGTTATTGGTTTTCCATCAGGCATCTGCTAGGTCAGTAGATTGCAGCTAGGAGACATAAACTTCAAAAATCACATTCAGTACAAAACCTCTGTTGGGGGTGGGTGCGACTTGAGACCTATTCTAACTCTCAAGACAGTCATAATAGCATTTATTAACACCACTTGCAATGATGCTATTTCCCTAGGAAACTCAAGAACATCTGCATGTTTTCTGAACTCATGAAGCATTGTGAACAAAGAAAGAATTGGCCATGAATTCTACTCTGCTATTTGAGCTATCCCATGTTAAGGGCATCCTTATTCTTCTATTCATATAAATGGGGGTTAACTCATAGAGAACTGACAGCTCAAGCTGCTTATCCTAATATTAGGACCAAAGAAAAGATTTGGGAGACTTTCACCAGGGTTGGAAAAAAAGCAACTGACCCTTGGCTAATTATGTGAATCATTTACAGCCTCGAGAGTTGCTCATGTTTCCATAGTCAGGAAAGACATCTTTGAAGAAGGCTAACAACAGTTCAATGCTATTTGGATGGCTCAGTATGAGAACACAACTTTCCCCTTGGAGTCCTCATAAAAGGACAGCTGTGGTTGGGCATGTTTATAATCCTAGCTCTGGGGAGGCAGAGGCAGGTATATTTCTGGGGCTCAGGCCCAGCCAGCTGAGCTCCATCAGCAAATAGCAGACCATCTCAAAAAACAAGATGGACAATTTCTAAGGAATGATTTGAGAAGTTTACTTCTGGCCTCCACATGTTCCTGTTCTCACGTGCAGGTGTGCCTACACACACACACACACACACACACACACACACACACACACTCACATGCACACACAGAGAAAACTACTGGGCTCATCAGCTGTTGTGACAGGAACAGTTCTCTTCCCCTGTCTCTATCCAGAGAGGGTCACTTCTCTCCCACCATCAGCCAGACTCAGCTCCATCCCAACTCTTGTATCTCATGGTAGCCTGGGTGGGTAGAGGATCTGCACTGCACTTATACATTTCTTGTGAGAAAACATGGTTGGTGTTTATGCTCTGTCTTTGATCATATAGCAAGGAACTCTAGAATGTTATAAAGGTCCCTGAGTCAGTCAACCACAGCATGGTGGGACCTCGTGACCTTGCACATGAACTGACTACAAAGCTGCACCAGTTTTCTTCCTTTAGACCTATTCCATGGGAATTTGATACAAAGCCTCCTTATCCCCAAATAATAGATCTGGCTGGATTCAAGGATGACTGTCTGCATTTGTATCACCATCACCACCATCATTAATATTATCACCATTAATCAACAGCACTACCACCACTGTTACCAACACTACCAGCACCATCATCATTGTCACCATAATAAACATCATCAGGACCACAATCACCATGCTTTACCATCATCTCCAGTATCATTGCTATCTCCACTAAAATCACCACCATCATATCACCACAACCATCATTAACATTATAACCATTCTCACCACCACTATCATCAATATCAGCATCACGATCATGACACCATCACCATCACCAACACCAATATTAACATCATTTCCACCATCAGCATCACTACTAATCCAATCACCATGAGCACCATCAGCAGCAGTACATTTACCATTATCTTTTTAATTACCTTGTCACTCATCAGTGCTTCTGATGTTATTCTTTCCAACCCCAATAACACCATCATTACCATCTGTAGCACCGGGATTAACACAATCCCTGTCATTCACACCATGCCCATCATTGATGACATCATCATCATCATAAATTAGCTATTACTCTTGCCAGCTGTAGAGCTGAATCCATTTCTGGGTCTGTTCTTACACACTTCATGCTAAGCATGCACTGTGACTATCCTCATTTTACACATGAGACAAGAGATCTAGACTCATACTAGGGGCTGAAATTTGAACCTTAGGCTTCTGAAACCAGAGTGAAGGGTAGAGGGATTCCCTTGCCTATGATATTGGCATATAAAGTTTAAGAATGTGAGTCTGAATGTTAGAATTATTTGAGGCCAAAGAAGATCATTCTAGGTGTGAGAGGGAGGGAGGGAGAGAGAGAGAGAGAGACAGAGAGAGAGAGAGAGAGAGAGAGAGAGAGAGAGAGAGAGAGAAAGAGAGAGAGAGAGAGAGAGGAGAGACCTTGTGATGGTTTATATATGCTTGGCCTAGGAGTGGCATTATTAAGAGGTATGGCCTTGTTGGAGTAGGTGTCTCATTGTGGGCATTAACTTAAGACCCTCATCCTAGCTTCCTAGAAGTCAGTCTTCCACTAACAGCCTTCAGATGAAGACATAGAAGCTCTGCCTGCACCATACCTACCTGGATGCTGCCATACTCCCACCTTGGTGATAATTGACTGAACCTTTGAACCCATAAACTGACCCCAATGAAATGTTGTACTTTATAAGACTTACCTTGGTCATGGTGTCTGTTCACAATAGTAAAACCCCAACTAAGACAGTGCTATACAAGCAGAATATCTCTGTGTCCATAGGACATTTGTGCTGACAAGCAGTAGGAGAAGTGAGCAGGAAAAAAATAACCAGACTAGAGGTCTAGAAGGAGGACCAGCAATTGGGAATTGGGAGATTTGGGGTAATTTTCCAGCAATTTCTAATATGTGCCTTCTATCTATGGCAAGCAAAATAAGAAGGCACCACCACATCTCACACATTAGCCTCTCAATCAGTGGCCCATTATCTCGTCTGTTCAGGTGTTTAATGGAAGTTTCTCTCTCCTGCTGAGCTGAGAGCTTAATGAAGCTGGAATCCTCTAGCCTGCATCACTGAGCCTGTGTTCCCCCACAAGGCGGCCTCCTTGCAGCCCTGAACGGGGTAATATTTCTACTCTTTTTCATATTCTAATGAATAAATGATATTCCCATTGGTTATTTATCTACTTTTAGAACTTGAATGGAATTCTTCTGATAATTATGGCATTTCACCATTTGATGGGAAATTGGTACCTGCTGCCTGGAGATAATGGTCCAATTCAGTGTCTATGAAATATGGAATTTTCTGCTAATTCCTGCCTTGAAATTTGTAAATCATCAGTGGAGTTGGTTATTAAAATTCAGGAGTTTAAAGACCTGGAGCGAAGAGGGAACGGCCTTTCCTCATTAAAATTACAGAAATTGACAATGAGTGCTGGACTGAATTTTCAGCCCAGAAGGCGCAGAGCGACTCAACTCTGAGCTGTTGGTGATGTGACTATCTCTCCAGGAGCCCGGAGTGTGGAGTGTGAGCTAGCTGGCTACAAGGCACTTGTCAGAATATACAGACATGAGAGGTGACAGCAAGACACAAGGGACAGGCAGAGGCTCTGGGTTTGAGTGGAGATAACAGCTTGAATGGTTGTACATGACATCACTGAGTAGAGATAATGGCTTGAATGGCTATACATGACCTCATGACTTTCTGAACCTCATTTTCTGCACTGGCAACATTGTGTGTGTGTGAGTACACATGTCTATGTATATTAGGAGGTATGCATGTTGATGAACATGTATTCACATACATATGGTGGCCAGAGGACAGCCTTGTTTATTGTGTTATTGTTTCTCAGGTACTATCTTCTTTGATGTCTTTGAGATAGAGTCTCTCATTGGCCTGGAGTCAACAGTAGTTAGGGCTATACTGGTAGATGCTTGGTTGATGCTGGGTTTAAGGTGCATGTGGACTGTGCAAAGGAGGACTCAGTTTCTTAGCTCCTATCCTGGATGCTGTGCTCATATGACACAAGTAAGGTATATTAGTGTTTACAGCCTCCATAGCTACTAGTAGCTGCAGAGTTGAAGGTGAACAAGCAAAATGGTTAGGTTTTTGTTGGTATGGTAGTAATTGAGAAAAACCTAAAGGAGGAGGGGCTTATTTTGGCTCTCAGTTTCAGATGTTTAAACTGTGTTCTCTTGGCCCCACCACTGAGGAGTGTGGTGAGGAGGATCATCATAGGGTGTGTTGGTACAAACCTGCTTACTTTATGGCAGCCAGGAAACAGAGAGGGAGACAGAGAAAGACAGAGAGATGGAGACAGACAGAAGGAAAGAAATGGACAGAGAGATGAAGAGACAGAGACAGAGTCAGAGACAGAGACAGAGAGACAGAAAGATGTAGAGGGGAAAGGGATGGAGTGGGGTAGAGAGAGGTGTGTGTTAGAAAGAAAACAGGAAGGGGTCAAGAGTCAAGATAGTCTCTTTGAAAGCACTTCCTCAGAGATCCACTTCACCTAATCAAGCTCAACCTGTAACAGTCTATAAAAGATGACATGATTAATAGACTAAGCCCATTGTTATTAGTATGAGCCTGTCACCTCTCAGTAGCCACACCTGCTGAGGACAAAGTATTCAACACATGAGCTGGAGTGGTTATTTCCAAACCCAAACCACAGTACAAATTGAAGACAAGTGAGAGAAGAAGAAAGAGAACTATGTTAAAGTCAACACATTGTGGCCACTCCTTGCAGCATAGGCTTGACATAAGATACATCTTTAAGCGTATGGGTAGTGCATGGTAGGAAATATCATGATACAATCTTGGTAGCATTCTTGCTTCAGTTGAACCAAAGAAAAGAGGAAAATATGTAGGCTTCAAGGAGAATGTTAAAGCTTCCCTAGGGTTGTGATACCAGCCCCATCCACTCTACCCAGGCATTCTTAGAAATGAAATTTTGCAGACCACGGGGGCCCTTTCTGTCTTGTCTGAGCTCTTTCCAGAACCCAGCAGGCCTGACATGGCCTTAATATAGCTAATCTCAATTATTAGCTTGATGAGATTTAGAATTGCCATTAATGTGGGTGGCACCATTGCATGGGTTGGGATCCCATAGTATATAAAAAGGGAGACACGAACCAAGTGCCAGCTTATTTCATTTCAAGCTGCTTCTTGATTGTGGATGTGATGGGAGCAGTCACATCTTAGTCCTGCCACCATGCTTCCCCTTGTGATGGAATGATTCCCCCAAACCATGAGCCAGATATAGCCTTCCCTCCATTAAAGTGCTCCTTATTAGGGGTTTTGTTACCTGTGTGAATCTTGCTGCAGGAGCAGGCTGCACATATACTCTCTATCCTGAGCCCCAGATGAGCAGACAGTGTGTGGGGGGCAGATGGGAGGGTGGGTGCTTATGTATGAACACACACACATGCATGTGAGCACCTGCACATACACACATTCCTTAATTCTCTATTTTATCTACACCAACATTTGGTTCAGAGGTGCTCTGAGGGAGAAGGCATGATCTTAGAGTTCACAGGGGCCAGACACGTGCATTCTTAGCTTGAGGTAAACTCATCCTGGTTACTCAGCACGGTGGCACTGATGAAAGGGTGGATTATCAATTACTTTCCTCATTACTGTGGCTGGATACCTGACCAAAGAAACTCAAGGAAGAGAGGGTTCATATTTGGCTCACAGTTTAAGGGTAGACTTGGCCATGGGAGGAAAAGGCTTGGCAGCAGGAGTGTGAAGTGGCTAGTCACATCGTATCCATAGTCAGGACACACATAGATGAATGCTGGCATCCAGTTACAGCTTAGGGAATAGTGCTACCCACATGTAGAGTAGTTCTTCCTATCTCAGGTCACTCAGCCTAGAGACTCTCTCAGAGACATGCCCAGAGCCTTGTCTCTCAAGTGCTTCTAGATCCTGTGAAGCTGACAGCCACAGGGGATAACCCAGTACTCTCTATACCCTGCACTTCTGGACAAGCTTAAGTGCTGGGGAGATTCTGAGCCCCATGTTCTTGAAAATCTAGGGTTGAGGGCATGGGGACTCTGGGCTGCCTGCTCTGTGTTGACATTTAATGCATCAATGTCAATGGGATCTCTGTGTGCTAGTTACTGCTCTGTTTCTGTGAAGGAATATTATGTCCAATACAAAAAGGAAGAATTTAGTGGGGGCTTGATTACATTTTTAGAGGGTGATTCCGTAACCATCACGGCAGAGATATGGTGGCAGGTGTGTCACCAAAGCAGTAGCTGAGAGTTCACACCCTGATCTTCATGCAGGAAGGGGAGTGGGGAAAGGGAGGGAGGAAGGGAGGGAGAGGGGGAGAGGGAGAGGGAGGGGGAGAGGGGGAGGGGGAGGGGGAGAGAGAGCATAGGGTCTGCCTCCTGTCTCTGTCTGTCTGCCTGCCCATCTCTGCCATCTTGACTTTCTCTGTGTCTGTTTTGCTCTCTATGTCCTGGGGCCACTGCGGTTCTGCTGTCCTGTCTCCTTTCAATCTTTCTCAGTCTGTTCCTTCCTCTTTCTCTCTCATCCCTTTATCCTCCCCTTTCCCTTAGTCTCTTCCCATCTTCTAGAATTATCTTAATGAGTAATAGGGCTGACGATTATGGCCATTTCTGTTTCTTATCATTTCTCAGGCATTTGATAGGTCTGCCTTTTCTTGATGCCATATGCCAGCTGTCAGGATGGTTACAAAGTCTGTATGTCATTACGAAGCTGACTCTGAAGAACATCTCTTAGCTTACCATTGCCTACCCCTTCCTGTGTTCTGTTCTCTTGTGCAAACTCTTTGCCTATTCTTTGTATGTCAGAGAATCTGGACTTACCAGAAAGTAAAAGACCTTGGGGCTTTCCTGCCCAGTGTCCCCTGCCCTCAGTGCCCCTTTTGCAGTGATGGAGACTAAAGATGCCTACACGACTCCTAACAAGCTAGAGGACAAGCCCAGGAAAGGGCAAATTAATGACATGTGCAGTGGTTCCCACACAGTTGCTTTTTAATCTAAATGATATATAAAGCACATTCTACAGCTGGTGGATTAACTGCAGATTTTTGACTAGGATGTGTGAATTTGGGATGGGGTACATAGCATGTCAATCAGGATTCCTGTGTTAGTCTATACACACCACCACAGTGAAACTCAACCCTCAGATTCTCCTGGAATTAGCTGTTTGATCCTGACCTTGGCTACAGGAGTTACTATCCAAGAAGGCAAGAGGGAAGGAGACATTTGAAATACGCCCAGATTTCTATGTGTGTACATTTGGAACAAGACAGACTGATGCCTACTTTACCCAGGGCCCAGTGCAGCTGCTCCAGGTGGCCCTGACTGAAACCCGAGTGTAGGAACCATCTTTGGATACTCCTCCCCAGATATCTCTCTGTCACCATGCCTGTGGTCTTTTATGGTTGGAGGACATGTTTCTTCTGGTTGGACATGGGGGTTAGGTCTCTTTTTTTTTGCCTAATGAAACTATGTAACATTTATGTGGCCAAAGAAAGACATAAGAAGGGGTTGGAGAGTTGACTCAGCAGTTAAAGTGTGTGCTGCACTTGCAGACAACCTGAATCCAGTTCCCAGCACCAATTTGGGCACCTTGCAAGCCTAGCCAGGGGATTCAGTGCCCTCTCTGGGCCGTTATGCATGTACACACACACACACACACACACACACACATACACACACACATGTTGAGCACACAGAAGAGTTTCTGACATTACAGTAGGTCCTGGGACTGTAGTCACAAGAAAGAAGAGAGGAACCTTGCTGTAGGCAGAGCCTGAAGCCTAGCAGACAGAGAGATTAGAACAACCAGAGACAAATTATACAGAGAGCAGAGAAAGGAATACAGGTGGGGGGCATGGGTCCATTTGTGAGTTTTTGTAATTTGATCTTTATCCCCCTAAAATCTTTGGGAAATTGGGGGGAGGGATGAGTGCTGAAATAGAAGAAAATAAAAACCTGGAGAACATTCTAGAACACACAGCCAGAGAACCTCTGAAATGGAGTTCGTTGTTCATAATAATATTGAAAATGGGGGTTCCTGGGCCTTAAGGGAGGCAAGAGCATGGGGCTGAGACATAGACTCTTTTAGTACATGTGTAGAGAGCTTAGTAAGACAGGGAAGTCAATGCCCCAGGTTAGACCCCATTTTAGCACTCTTCATTCCAGGTTTACAACAGATGCTTTGAACATTAAAAAGATAAAAATAGTGGAAAAAATTAAATGGATGCTGTCCCCAGCTAGGGCAGAGGAGGTGGGAGGAGGCGGAGTGATTGCCAAGCCCTGGGAGGGAGGGAGTGTGGCCAGCTGCAGGAGGGTTGATGCTGTAAGCAGCTCTCTGTGAACTTGGTATTTTTCCATAGCAAACAGAAGCCTGGAGCTTGTTGGCACTGGAGCCATATCCTGGGGATAGAGAGGGCAGAGTAGCCACGGGGAGCCAGCTAAGGAAGCAAACATGTTGAGAGGAGACAGGCTTTCTGGCTTCAGAATCTAAGGCTCTTCTGGGAGCTGGGGCTAGTTCTGATATCCATCAGGTACACTGGCGATCAATCAGAGGTAATGAGAGGCCAGCCAGAGGGCAGGGCTGCAAATGTGTCTCCGTCTTGGGATTTAGGTAGAGCAGATACAACCCAGACCCCAAAGCAGGTGGCTGGCACGGATATCCACAATTACAGAGACGACAGTATCAGTCGGCACTCTCTGTGGGACTTTCTGCAGTTTACTGTGTGTTACTTGTTTCATTACTGCAACAAAGTGCGGGGCAAAGGTAACTCAAGGAAGGAAGCATTTTCTCTGGCTCACAGTTAAGGGACAGTCTGTCATGGCAGGGAAGACACGGTGGTGTGAGCATGAGGCAGTGCATCACATTGTGCTCACAGTGAGGGAGCAGAGAGAAATGAATGCTGGTACGCTGTCTCCTCCTTTTTTATTTAGCCCAGAACCCCAGACTATGGATGGCGCTGCTCACATTTAGGGTAGTTCTTTCCACTTCAATTAACCCAGTCAAGGAACTTGCTCTCAGGCATGTCCAGATGCTTGTCTCCCATGAAACTGAAAAGTGGCATTAATCATCACAGTGTGGAGATCTCATTCTGTGGGCTTTCCCAGATCATGGCAGGCCCAGGAACCATTGTAATGTTTAGGACATGCCTAGTTACTGGTGACTGAAAACCAAACCCAGAAAGGGGACAAGAATGAATGGTGCTACCTCATGCACTGAATATCCTAGCTCCAGGCACAGCTGGATCCAGGGAGTCAGACAATTTTTAAGATCTTTCTTTTTTTGATTTCCTGACTGAGCTTCTCATTTCTTGGTATTGCTTTCAGGTTGCCATAGTGACAAAAAAGCTGTGTTCCCGTTGCTGTGATACTACACTAGACTGATGTAACTCAGGAAAAAGGATTTATTTGAGCTTGTGGTTTTAGGGAATCTAGTCAGTCATGGTGGGGAAGCACGGCAGGACTTAGGTCCATGGAGATAGCTTTGGGAGTGGGTTCTCACAGGTCTGGAAGTAGAACTTGGGCAGGAAGTGGAGACTGTGTATAACTCTCAAGGCTTACTTCCCAATGACTCCCTCCCTTCAGTGAAGTTCCACCTCTTATTCTTCCCCAACAGTGCCACCTACCAGGGACCAAGCACTCAGAGACATGACCCTAAAGGGAACATTCCACATCCAAACTCTGACAAGGTGTTTGTTTAAGGAATACTTGCTGTGCTAATGAAAACATGCACATGGGACAGGGGATTCAGAAATAAAAATTGTCCCTAGGTTGATCCTGTCGCCACTTTATAGATGAAGGCTGATGGCCTTTGTAATAGAAGAAACAGAAGCTTGCAAACTGAAGTTGTTTGTCCAAGGTGACACAGAAAGTGGACATGGGTCAACATCATGGAGTCCTCTGCAACAAATTTGAGCATGTCTTCTCTCATTCCCAGTGTGCCACCTCATCTCCTGTTTGTTCCATCTCCTCACCTGTCCTTGGAACTGGCCAGTCACTCAAGATACCATAGAATGGCAGGGTGACCCTCAAGACAGCAGTAGAAGCCATGGGGCCATCAGCCCCCTCTGTGTGTCATTTGCCCTCATGGTGGTATGGATAGGGGTTTTCCCAAGGCATGGAGGGTCAGACTACTGCTTTGTCCATCATCTTTAATGCTAATTACCTTTCCCCCACATCAATATAAAACTCATCTTAAATGTTCTCATTAAAACGTGTGTGATTTCTGACCACCCTTCCATCAGATCAGCCTCCGAAAGCCTTTTGTGACTGGAGTGTTCTTGGAGCACAGTGACAGGACCCAGTGATTTAGAATATCAAGTTTGTATGATTTTTAATCATTAAAGAAGATGTAAAAACATATTTTATACACAATCTTTTATCTTACACTTATTTTTATATTTCTCCATAACAATTTATTGGAGAACATATATCACCATTACACTGGACATTTATGGCTACATTAAAATTCAATGTCATCATAAATTTGGGCCGGTTAAAGTAGTGACATTTGTAACGGCTTTCACAAGGACATATTTTATATTTAAAGTGAAACTTTGAAAAGAAACTTTTGTTAAAGGAGAAAACTGTGTATGGGTGGGAACAGAGATAGAATACTTCTTAACTATCCAAAATGCCCAGTGCCTACTGCATCGAGATCCACACTCTGCTAAACTCTAGGCGTGAGTTCTTAGGGATCAGCAGTATCATATGGCAATGCCTTGTTGACTAGAGGTATACCACACTGGCCAGTTTACAGCAGCCTATGATGGGGACAATTTCAAAGGTAAAGAAAATTATTAACTCAGATTTTAAAAATGCCAAGTATAATGAGAGGTTTTCAGATCATGGGACAACGGGTTTTCTGTCAGCAACAGTTATGAGGGCCTTATGGTTTTCTCATTATACCCAAGACTGAGACCATCTTCTAGGCAATTTGTGGCCTGTCTTTCCTCTCTTCCTCCTTCTCCTCCATCTTCAGGAAACAGATAGGCAGAAAGCTATCTACATAGGATAGAGAAGATAGCACAGAGAAGATTTCTGCTTCAAGTCAAGTAGATTTGCACAAATTGTTAATGATCTCAGATAGTTGGGCAGTGGGGACCAGTGAGGGGAAGTGAGTCTAGGTGCTCACAGAGGGTAAAACACCTACTCATATTCACTTCATCTCAGGAGAGGAGCCTTTGATGTTGGGGGTGTCTAGGAGGGACTGTAGAGTGTGCATCTATTTAACAACCCCTCTTGTGATGGACATAACAACCTGACCCCAAACTGATAGTGTGTATCTCAGACCCCTGGATATGAAAATCACTTGAAGTTTCTCTTTTCTTCTTCTAGTTCTCCATAAGTGTATCTGCGCAGCGAGGTTGCCTTGCTGTTTGACTCTGTAGCCCTACCTTGACTCATGGGTTCGTCTATTTCTCCCTCTGAGAAGGATGTGAGCGTGAGTGGATGATAGGCATTAAGCTTTCTTGGAATGCAGTTTGCTCTCTTTGACTCTTTGAACTGTTTGTGGTAAGAGTGGAGGTCATGGCAGAGAAAGAGTAAGGGTCCTTGAAGTTACCAAGCACCAGGCCTGGGGCTGGAACTCCAAGCTGTTCTGTTGTTCCTGATGGTTCTATTTAGAGACATACAGCAGAGGGGAGGAACGTGGTGCAGGACATTGTTCAAACAAAAGTAAGTGTGTGTGTGTGTGTGTGTGTGTGTGTGTGTGTGTGTGGTGTGGTGTGAGGGGGGCAGGTATTTTAGCACAGTGACAGGAAAGGTAGTTCAATAGGCATTTGAAGCCAGAACACCTAGCAGGCTGTTAATTATTTGTTTAGATGGGTGTTGCTACACAGTCTAGACTGGTACACAACTCACTTGGCAGCCCTGGTTGACTTTTTCTGTATTCTCTTTCCACCTACAAAACACATCCTGTGATCTCTCCACAGTGACCTGCTAGATTTTACTTTTTAAAAAGACATTCTCATAAACCTCATGACTTCAGACCTTCTATATACTCGAAGATGACCTCGAATGTGTAGCTTTTCTGCCTCTGTCTTCTTAGGACTGAGATTATTAGCATGCCCATCTGTCTTGGAATATCTAATGCCTGTTTTTGCTCTCTCTCTCTCTCTCTCTCTCTCTCTCTCTCTCTCTCTCTGTGTGTGTGTGTGTGTGTGTGTGTGTGTGTGTGTGTGTGTGTGTGTGTGAAGTCAGGTTGCCAGGCTTAGCCATAGGCACTCATTCTCACTGAGTCCTCTCATAGGACCTCCTAGCATTGCTTCACACAGGCATGATCCTTTCAGTATCATATGCAGGTAACAATGACAACCTTAACTGTAAGGTGCTTGAAAAGATGCAGTGTATTAACACATGTACCATGTTCAATATTTATGCCTTATCCCTAGTCAGCATTATGTATGTGTTTGCTCTTACTTACTATGAAGTGTGCATGATGGGTGGGGCATTCTTTGATTGATGGCTCTGACAGACAAGTGAGGACTTGATTCGGCTTGTCAATTCTTTTAACAAACTGGAATGTTAGGCTGGACCAGTGCAAGGGGATCTGACCCGTCTCTCAGTGTTGGACAAATCCTTCCTTTCCTCACTTAGATGCTGAAGTCATCCGTTCTAGTTTCATTTCTTTTGCTGTGATAGAATATCCTGACCCAAAGAAACTTAGGGATCCCAGGTTGCAGGCCTTCATGTGGGAAAGTGAAGGTAGCAGGATCCTGAAACTTCTAGTCCCATCACATCCACAGTCAAGGGCAGAGACGAATGAGTGCATACTTGCTAGTGCTCAGCTGAATTTCTCTACTTCTCTACAGTTCAGGACCCCTCTGCATAGGAAACGGTGCCACTCAAAGTGTGCTATGTCTTTCCATATCAGTGAACTAAGACAGTTTACCATAGACATGCCCATATATCAAACCAATGGAAACAGTCCTCATTGAGATTCTTTTCCAAGATGAGTCTTTGTTGTATCAAGTTGACAATTAAAACTGACCACCATACCATCAACTAAGACACCACCTACTCTCTGATACTAAGAGCCAACACTCATTTAACATTAGGGACAAGAAATAGTTTAACCATGTTGCTCATATTAACTTGTCTGATATGGGTATCATGTAGACTTAAATTAGTGGCTTCTCCTGACAGCCTGTGACTTGAAAGAGTTTGTTGACCAGAAAAGAGCATTTTCCACTGAGCATCTATGTTATCAACTTCCATCCATTTTTATTTTAGAGCTTAAGAGCATAATGAAGAGGAGAGACTAAAGGGATATGAAATCAAGGGATAGACAGGAGTCGGGGTGGTGACATAGACCTGTAATTCATCCAGCATTTGGGAGGCAGAGCTAGGAAAAGTAGGACTTCAAGGTTGGTCTGAGATGCAGAGTGAGTTCAAGGCCAGCCTGGGCTCATGAGACCCTGGCTCAAAGAATCACAACAAGTAAAGAGCAACCAAAACCTTAGCAGGAAGGTGCTAGTGTTTGGAAAGCCCGAGAAACTGCCCTGGTAGCTAGGACTTCATACTGAATGCAATGGAAAATCATGACAAGTTTTAAGTAGGTACTTGTTTTATCAATGTGCTATGTATTAGGGGTATGGGAGAGAAATTCAAATACAGGTAGTAGTTTCAGGATGGGAAGTCTAGAAGATTCCATGAGCCTTCATCCTGTCATCCCTGTGAGCCTACTTCTAACACATCGCAGGTAAGCACATGAAGACCAGTTACCTCCCACAGAGGACGGACCATGTTTAATGCCATGTGGACATAGCATGGTGTGCTAATCAATTAGCAAGAAAACCAGAAACCCTATAGAGATAGCAGTGAGCAAACACTAACCCTTGTTACCCTGCTCACTCAGAAATGGCCTCACCAGAGAACATCTTTGCTGTGAAGTTTGTCTTAGCTTCCACATCTCCTGGCTGCTTTAAAAAAAATCCTCCTTCAAGATAGAGGCCTTGTCTCATGTCCTAGGCTTTATAATAAAGACAAATTTGAAAAGTAATTGATAAAGACTCATTCCTTGTAGAGCAATAAAATTTATCGTGGCTTAACTAATCTGGCCCCACTTGTGCCTGCTGCCTGCCTTCCCAACCATCGGATGACTAATTGATAACTAATTTTCTCAATTTGTTCTCCATTACTTATTGCCACCAAGAAGCGTCTACCTTAGTCTATGAATCTTGGAAACCCTGTGATGTCCGGAGATGAGTCTTGCCAGGACTCAGCATGGCACATGGGCCAGCCTTTCAGGAAGCCACACTGGTCTCTTCTCACCCACATGGCTAAGACTCGAGGTGTTTAGTCCCTGCCAGGCACAGGCACTGTGAGGGACAATGAACATTCTACCTATATATACCATGTTATCTTAACATGGTAACAAGAGAGGTTCAGAGAGGCCAGGGGCCTTTCTGGAGGTCGTAGAGCAGTAGAATTTGTAACTTGCCTGTCTGTCTTCCAGGTCTACAATGTGGCCACTCTGTTAGTCATACCCGTACCTCCCTAAGATCTTTCCCCTAAGCTGAGAAATGTCAACACCAAGGAAACCTTGCCAGCTATGGAGTGAAGGTGCTCTATCTCCAGATAGCCTGCTCTCATAACTCTGGGTCTCTCTATCCTCTGGTATAGAGTCACGACAACTGATCCTGCTATGGCTGCTCAGCCCTCATACCTGCCCACAGCACTGACCTCCTGGGAAAATATCTCCTGAACTTCCTGACACCCAGCTTTATGTGTCTGATGGGGCCCGAAATCAGCATTCCTGAGTTCAGACACTGTCTGCCTACATGTGCCTGCTGTGTAGTGGTTTGGGGTAGCGGAGGCTGAGCCAGGGAAAGGCTTCACTCATTACAGATTCCTGAACCCTGCTGTTCACTGGCTTCTTAACAAGTGATGCTATTAGTCTTACATGTTCTCAATTCTTCATTTTCTTTGTGTGTGGGGGAGTTGAAGGCTATATTGTGGTATTTATCCTTGGAATAATGTTGCCATAGTTACCTCCTGACTCTATTATCACAGCAGTCCAGTAATTGAAACAGCAAGGCCCAGAGATGCTCTTGTGAATGTGTGCTGGGCCCCCAGGTTGGGCATGCAAAGTGTCTTTTAGATTGGGAAAGAAAGAATACAACTTAGCCTCAGCAATTAACCTTGGAGCATGGCACAGTGGTCCCATCTGCTGATGGAGGTGTTGCTTGGTGAGGTCCAGAGTGAGCCATTTCTGTGGAGGTTTTTTTGTTTCATGTTGTTGTACAGTGACACTCGTAGAATGCAAGAATATAATATCTCCATGGAAACTGAAAATGTTCAAAATTAAGATCCAGGATAGGAAAGCTTCTGAGCATGGTGGTGCTGATGCTAATCACGAATACAGAAGGGAGAAGAAGCAACTCCAAGGTGTCGGATGTCACGGGCAACAGGGAATGGGAAATCAGACATCTTGTCTCACTCAGAGCCTCTGCTTTGGCGACATGGTGGAGGAAGGTTAGGAACACACCGCTGCCTAGCGCATCTTCATGCTCCATGTTGGGAAAAGTGCTGCCAACTCTTCAGGGAACTTTAACCTTGACTCCGCTTGGATGTTCTGCACATCCAGCAGGGAAGAGCTAGCAGGGTACAGGTGAGCAGTGGGTTGCAATGGCAGAAGTCATCAGCCACAGCTCACCGTGAATGAGGCCCCAACACTCAGCAAACTCCTTTTGCCTACAGGGCCCCACTTCTACCTACATGGAATGGGGATAGGAGTAGCGTGGGCTGTGTTGAAGGGCTTCTTTCCTCTCTTTCTCTTTCATACCTATCTTTGGCAGCATCTGCATGGTTACCCTCATCTGACATCCTTATGTAAGATGTTAAGGTTTAGCTTAGAATATTCAAATTTACCTGCAGTATTCTAGGATAGTCCGTGAGATCCTGAGGGTGTCTGTAAACACAAATGCTATTTGCCCACAGTGTGATTCCTTTGTTCTGGTTCACAGGATCCCTGATGCTTCTGCCTTTGAGAGCATGCCTTCCTGTATCTTACTATTGTGGGACACTCAAGACCACCCACATAACCCTCTTCCACCCAGATTATGGGCTTTCCCTGAAATGTCACACAGTGGCATCAGGATATACACAGACTCTTGGGTTTTGATATGAACCTCAAGCTCAGGGTTTCATTACCAATTTCTGGATCTCATTCTTTTCTCTTTAAAAAAAAAAAAACCATACACACTTGGGATAGAACTCAGGCCTCCTGCGAGCTAGGCTAACACTGTACCACTGAGCAA
The DNA here is from genome assembly GCF_978045245.1 of Mus caroli. Taxonomy (NCBI): domain Eukaryota; kingdom Metazoa; phylum Chordata; class Mammalia; order Rodentia; family Muridae; genus Mus; species Mus caroli. The sequence continues at coordinate 2,212,515 of NW_028227272.1, forward strand.
TGGCCTCAGCATAACTCAATCTGTATTCAGCGATTAAGTAGGAGATGCCCTTGGCCACCACTGTCAAGCACTGATTGTGTCTCTCACTTATTCATTTGTTACTTCATTCACTGTGTATGTGTGTTGGTGTTAGTGTTTGTGTGTGTGTGTGTGCATGATGTGGGCTTATGTTATGCTGCTGAAGGCCAGTGATTGACATCAGTATCTCCTCAGCCATCCTCCACCTGACTTTTAAGACAGGATCACTCACTGAACCTGGGGATCACCATTGGCTAGGCTATCCAGTAGCTTCAGGGTTCTGCCTGTTGTCCTGTCCTCAGGTCAGAATTACAGATGTGTTTTAGAGCTCCAAATCCAAATCCTCACGCCTGCATGGCAAGCGTGTTGCTCACAGAGACCCCCCACACACACACACACTGCACTCTGGGTCTCTCTTTAGGCAGAAATGAAGCTCTCCTGCCAACTTCCAACACATCTGCCTTTAGAGTGTTGAGGTGATTTCTACATTCTGATCCTCTTGCAAATATGATGATTGCCCCCTCTCATCAGCAGGTATCTTCTGGTCTGAACCTTGTCCCTTCTAGCAAGGCAAGCATATCTTCTTTGTGTTTACTTATGTAGCATGAATAAGGACTTATGGCTGGGTAACCCCAAAGCAACTGATTTGGAAAGTCTTCATCTAGCATAGCTTTCCTATAGGCAGATAGGTGATACTCTATCCAATGAAACTTAGTCTATGAACTCTAGCAGCATCTACCAAGATCTGCATTTAATTAGGGCTAGAGGAGTGGCTGGACTCTCAGGTGAGGGTCTATTGACTCTTTCCACATTCTCCTCTGGGTGACTCAACTCACGACCTGCTCCTGACTGACTCTTACAGGCAAGAACAGCTGGTCTGATAAAGACTGGTTTTTTTGCAGAGACTGTGTGCTACAATACTAGAGTGTGCAAAGTTTTATTAGAACAAGTCCCATATCTTTTGAATCCCAGGATCCCAGCCAACTAAGAGAGTTGGGCATTTCAAGCACTAGAGGTAGCTTGGTGAACAAGATAAAACATCTTCCTTTGAGGATCTAACAGTGGAATAAATCAGAAAACAAAAGCAAACACTGCATTCTGCTCCTGTATGCAGACACATAGAATTGAAAGCAAGGACTCAAACATAAGTCCTCATATGCTAGAAACAACATCACTCACAATGAGGAGAGGGTGAAATCAATCCAATTTTCCTTCTGTGGGGATGTGGATAAACAAATTGATGGTGCATCTACACAATAGAATATTATTCAACCAGAATAAGGAACAAAACATACAGATTCTGCCACATAGGTGAACCTTGAAACCACAAGAGCCAGGTGGTGACATTCATTTGTAATCTAAGCAGCTGGGAGATGGAGACAGAAAGGGCAGTGCAGGCGTTTAGGACCATCCCTCAGATACACAATGAATTCAGAGTTAGCCGGGGCTACATGAGATGCTATCTCAAACTAAAAGCAACAACAAAACTACTGAAAAGCAGAGGAGATTTAGGTCCAAAGCATCCTAGGTCTTCTCTTTCCCAGCTCCCCGAGGCTTGTGATGGATGAGAGCTTTACCAAAGTGTCCTTGGGTAGGTGCAGTGCTCCGTGTTGTGACACCATCAGCCATGGAGCTGTGGTGATAACAGATCTGTGTGGTAGGAAGTGAATCCCCCCACAAAGCCAGGAGCACACAGTGTCTGGCAAATGACAAGCATGCAATAATTATTAATTTTCTCTATTCTTTCCTCTCCATCCTAGACTTAATTAAGATGTATCATTGAAGCTATGAATAAGCAATTCACACACACACACACAAAAGGAAATTAAATGGCCATCACATACAGAAAAATGTTCATTCTGGATAGCAAGGAGGGATTGGAAAGTGAAAGGAGATGTGATTTCCTCCTAGGGAAAAGATCACAGAACAGAAAAGACAGAAAGAGAAGTAGGTGTCTGCAGAAGGCAGGGGCATTGACTGGCTCCAAGGGGACTGGGAAAACTACAGCTTAGAACATTCTTTTTTGGGGGAAATCTGGCTATAAGACTAATTTATTTGTGTCAAAAGCATTAAACACAAGCTGATGCTTTGACATGGTGGCTATATTGGCAGGGACTCCCTGGGGGAATAATTAATGCTGTATTCACAGCCTCAAAAAATACCCTGTAAATAGTTGATCAGTGAGGGAGCCAGAGATGCTCATAGCTTTATGCTTTATAATAATGGAAATTCCGGTAACTGGTGGTCCGACTATAAAATGGGATCTTGTGCAGCCATTCACCATGACTTGATGAAGCCATATGGATAATGCCACCATTTCTATATAGACACTTCGGGTTCTTCCAGTGAGAAGTTATGGGCTGTGGCATGTCACATGGCTACGGCTTGCTTAAAAACTGAACCCATACTCCATCGAGATAGATCAGAGGGGAGAGACAAGTGTCTCACCCCACCCTATCCTGACAATTTCAATTAGATCCCCAGGGTCCACATTGTGGAAAGAGAGAAACAAGTCCTGAGATTTGTCTCAGGAAGTTACACAGCAATGCACGAACAGTTATTGCCAATGGTGACACCGAGGGCGGACCTTTTATTTCATTTCCTTTGCTCCATATTTGGAACATGTACTGCTTTTACATTAAAAATATCTCTGTGTTCAAACAGAGGGATTCATTAGGGTGGGGACACCAGATGAGAAAGTAGGGTACCGATGTGCGAGTCAGGAGAATTCCGGGTGTCTGGCTAGGTTAAAAGTGTAACAGAATCCAGTGGCCTCTTTTCCCTTCTCTCTGGTGTTCTCAGCATTTTTTTTTTTTTTTTTGACTGCAGTTCAACTTTCACAGACCTCAGGAGGCTTGGCTTGGCTGCTTCCTGCTTAGAAAGTGGCATGTCTGGGAAACACAGGCTGCCTCTCCTTTGTCTCTGCCCTATGGTTGTCCTAGTTGGCTGTGCTCAGGGCCACTGGCTCCAGCCTCACTTGTGTGAGTCCACCTGTCCCCAGGGGCTGTGCAGACAGCCTAGTCCATGTCCTGGAGAGGTAGAGAGCCAGCTGCTGGCTACAAGGAAAGCCCCTGGCCCAGGAGACCCCGGGAGAGGGAAAGGGATTGCATTTATTTTTTAATTTTTTTTGCACACCCTAGTTTTTCACTGAGTAAAATTGCTGCGATGGAACATAATTGCTTTTCATTTTATTTTTAAAAATTGCTACCAAGGCAGTCTGCCGGCCTCCTGAAGTCAGCACAAATCAGAGAACACTCACTCCAAGGGTGTATTTTTTTAAACTTGGATTTTGAAAGTGATTTGCCCTCAGCTATTTGGTTGGCTCGGGTTCATCAGCTCAGGGTCACCACAGAGCCAACGTGTGTGAGCCCTGGAGTCAAGGAAGAGCTGGGTTTCTTCATTCAGGCCTTGCCAGGGCTGTCTCTCGGGATCTCAGCATTGCAACCTGAGCTGGCTGGGCAATGCAGTACCTCCTTCTGCCCTCTCCTGGGTCTATTGGTTTATTTTTGGATGCTTACTTACTAGCTTTAGCCTGTTGTCATGGATGGTGTCCTTCCCTGTCCCAGTAGAATCTCTGGCCTCTATTTATGAGCGTGAAATCCCAGACATGTGCCACCCTGCTGGAGTGATACTACAGGCATGTGTCACCCTGCCGGAATGATACTACAGGCATGTGCCACCCTGCTGGAGTGATACTGTTCTGGGCATCAAACCCCAGGGCTTGTTGCATGCTAGCCAAGGCCTCTACCAACTGAGATGCCTCTCCTGCCCAGCAGAGCATTTCTTTCGTCTCTGGTTTTCTGTCTTTCTCGCCAGTGGAGAGTGTACCTAGACTGTGGCTGAGTCCTCACTGGTGTGCTTAGAGGTACTAAATTTGTGGCTAATGATAGATTCATGGTGAGTTAAAAGATCAGGGAGTCTTTTGTAACTTGGAAGAGGCTGTGGGGTAGCCTGATGGCATGCATGAGTGTCACTGACACCATGTGGCTCACATCTAGTGCCACCTGGGCCTCACTGTCCTATGTTCTCACAACTTCTAAAATTCCAGATGTGCCTATGGTGGAGCACAACCACTGTGCCAGAGCTTAGATTCTTTCCCCCCTTTGTTTTAAAATGTATTATTCGCTGATAATTTCATATATATAAACCCATTTCATACATATTCAACCTCTTCTAGTTCTTCTCAAAGTCCTACCACGACCCCTGTCCCCAGTGCTGCCTCCATATGCATTGGTGCAGAGCTAGGCACCCAACTTGGCCAACTTGCCAGGGTCCACGCTCCTGGAGAGAAGTGACTCTCTACACCACCAATTGTCAATAGCTCCTCAGCCAGCACTGGGGCCTTGTGAGGCCCTCCCCATCGCTACTGAGATGATGGGTGGCTTGATCTCATACAGGTTCAGGGAATCTCACCCATAGAATAGGAAGTAGGAAGAGTCTAAGACTGAGAGGTCAGGGAAGACTGCTTAGAAACAGTGTCTTCTGTATGTGACAGGGACATTGAACTCACGGACTCATGGAATAGTTTTAAGAAGAAATATGAATTCTTGGGGCCCAGCTGCTGTATTTATGCAGAAGCCCCTCCACACCCATTGATGGAATTCCCAGTAGTTAGAATGGAGGTTTATGGGCACTACAGTCATAAATGGAGAGATGCCAGAAATACACATTGGTTCATCATCATCTCCAGCTGTGAAGGCTGGTCTGAGAGCTGAGAGCTGGTCAGCCACTCTATCCTTCAAGTCTGTCTATTCATCAAAAACATGGAGAAAAACTGGTATTCATTTCCTAGACCTCTAGTGAAAACTCAGAGATACCATGTGCAGGATACCTCCTTTTAGGATGGATTTTTAATGATAAAAATGCTTAAGCAAGGGAGTGGAGGGACCTAGTTAAAAACAAACAAACAAACAAACAGAAGTGTGGTGGTTAATTTCTGTAATTTCAGTGCTGGAGAGGCTTAGAAAAAAGAATCTCTAGGGTTTCTCTTCAGCCTATCCAGCCAATCCCAGGTTAGAGAAAGACTTGTCTCACAAAAAGAAGGTGGACTGTCAAAGCCATTCTCTGGCCTACATACATGCATACACATTCTCTCTCTCTCTCTCTCTCTCTCTCTCTCTCTCTCTCTCTCTCTCTCACACACACACACACACACACACATATACATCACATCATATCACATGTGTTACATATGAACAGGTACATACATTCAGTTCACATATGAACACACACATGTGTGTGCATGGCATACACATACACACACACACACACACACACACACACACACACACACATGCACACACACGCTGAGACTCAGAATGGAAGGCAGACAGGAAAGATGTGCACTGCTTTTCCTTGAGGGCTAGAGAAAGTTTGGCTTTTTATTTGTCTAATAGCCATAAGTGGATAGATTCAGGGAACTAAACCTAGGTCAGCCAGACTCATGGTAGTCTTTTCCTTGAGCTACCAGTCAGGTCCAAGTCTGTGGGCATCAGCATTCTGGGAATGGACACTTACCCATCCTACCACCAATCAAGGGAAATCAGAAAAGCCAAGCCTCTTCTCCCTCTTTCTGTTGGAAGCTCTTTCCTCTGTTCTTGCCGGGTGTGGGGGGTCCTCTACTCTCTGCATCTCTTCCAAGCCACAACTCATGGCCCTTAATCTCCCATCAGGGAACCTGAGACCTCTAGACTCATTCAGGCTTTAAGCATCCGGTTAGTTAGACAGTAGGGCTTCTTAACACAGTGACTTGTACAATTACTCCCATAACCTCCTTTTCATTTAGTTTGTTTCCCACTTGTGGTTGTTGTTTTGTGTGCGTGTACTCCTGTGTGTTCAGGTGTACATGCTGGTATGCTGGTGCATGCTTGTGCACATGCACATGGAATGCGGAGGGTGTCATTGTGCAGGTGCTGTACACAGTGTTACTTTGAGTCAAGGTCTCTCATTGACTTGCAGCTCACCGCTTAAGTTAGTCTAAGCTGGCCAGTGAGCTCTGGGGAGCTGCCTGTCTTTGTCTCCCTAGCACTGGGATTACAAGGGCATGCATGCATTGTGTTTGGGTTAGCAACTAGGTTGCTCAAGCTCTTTACCTACTAAGCTGTCTGCCCAGCCTCTTGCTTTTGAGTTTCATCAGTCTTCCAAGGCGGACACCATTTCAGATGCAGACTATCCTGCCCACCCGATGGTCCTTTAGAGCACCTGGTTTGGAACCTGGTTTGGAACTTGGAGGGATGGATGGTAGGGGTGGGTAGAGAGACCCCAGACAATAAAAATCTACAAGGCAGTACCTCTTCTTACCCTCTGGGAGTCTACACTCTCGTCCTGTCAGGAGAGATGATCAGACAGAAGCAGATTGGAAGGGAGGGAATGAGGAATTCTCCCCAGAGGTCACTGTATCTAAGACAAATGCTAAGAAAAAGGCTGTCACTGAGTTCCTCAGCAAGCCATGACTGGGGAGAGGCATTCAAGGATCCGAGGGCACCCTGGGCGGAAGCAAAAGAGCACTGGTATACCTGGGGGAGAGTCTGCTTAAGAACTCATGTTCAGTACCCTAGGATTGTCCTTAGCCTTCCAAGGATACCAAGAGACTTGTTAGGGCATGCTCCACATCTTCCTCCTGGTATTTATAGGGTGGCTTCCCTCTTGACTCCTAAAAGCAGCATAAATGAAGCTTTTGATTTGAAAGGGGAAGACTGTTTACTGCAATTAGACAGTTAAAGACCCTCATTAGTTGTCTTTGCTGGGCCCAATACTCAGCAGTATCAAAATGAGGGCCTTTCAGCTCAGCCTGCCTCCCTCCCTGTTCTCAGCATCCCTCTCTGGGGATTCCCATTCATAATTCTCTCTGGTCCTCAAGCCTCATGACATACCCTTGACCCTTGACCCATGACCCAAGGAAGCCTCATTACTTTCTTTCCATATATGAAAGAAAGTATTTTCCCAGCGAGGAAAGGTTAAGGAACAGGTGGACCACCCAGCAGTGTGGAGGCACAGTTCATCTGGCTCTGCAATTATCCCAGAATAACCCATTTCCATTTGCAAGAGTAGACTACATTTAAATAAGTATTCTCTTCAAATAAGCTTTCATTAAGTTGGATTCTTCTGTTGCGTGCATGCTTGTTAAGCAGGTTGGGTTTTGGAGGGGAGGAGAAGTGAAGTTTAGGAGATGGAGGAGCTCATTTCAGCTCAGACAACCCCAATTTAACACACGCAACCCTGGAACACTCCATGAATGGGGGACCCTAAGCTGCCTCTGTTTCTGGACAAATGGTTAGGGAGATTTTTGGGGGGATTCCGTGGTGTTTTGCTGTTTTGCTATTAGAAACTTGGTCCTGGCCTTTTGTTTGAGGATCTTCAGCGTCTTCACACTCACTGCAGAGGCTCAATAGGTGAATGCCCGAGGGATGGCTATTTGTGCCAGATGCAACACATTATTTTTCTTGGTGTTTTCAGTCTGAACAGAATACAGGCTGAACTCCTGCTTAAAAGCTACCACATGGAAGCACTGGGTTTTGTGACCATTCTGCCTGCCCACCTCAGCCTGCATCTCTACATTCCTCTAGGGTGGAGCTGACTGCCTGTTGTCAGGGAGGCAGATGGAGCTCGGTGCCACCCCACATGAGCTCAGTAGGCAGGAGGTGCTGAGCAGGAGCTTTATCAATACAAAAGGATGTGCCTAGTCTTATGGTAACTTGTTCTGCTCTTTTCTGAAGGGGAACAGAGATGAGGTGAATCATGGGGAGATGGAAGGTTGTGTGTGGGATGGGCTGGGAGGAATGGAAGGAAGGAAATCTGAGGTCAAGATGTAATATATGATAGAGGAATAATTTTAAAAATGGCTTCTATGGTCTGAGAGTCAGAGGAGAGGGTATGGCAGTAAATGTAGAACAAATGTGTGCTGCTAAGTCTGTGTCATCATGTGACCCAGGACTGTGTGCAATGAGTAGTTACCAATAAAAATTAAAAAAAAAACAGCTCTGGGGAATTGATTTTAGGTATTGGGTGCCAGATCACACTGTCTGCTTTTTGCTTTTCAGATAGGGTCTCATTCTATAGCCTGGGTTAACTCGGAACTTACTATGTAGCACAGGTTAGCCTTGAATTTAAGATCCTCTTGCTTCAGTTTACCAAGCACTGGGGTAGCAGGAGTGCACTGCATCTGGCTCAAATGAACCACTTCTGGTTTTCTTGTTGTTGTTTGTATCAATGTTTGCCTACATGTACCACATATACGTAGTGCCCGCAGAGGCCAGAAGAGGGCATCAGATCCCCAGCGACTAGAGTTACAGATGTATATGAATCACCATATGGGTACTGGGGATTGAACCCCCATCCCCTAAAAGAGCAGCCAAGGCTCTTAACCACTGAGCCATTGCTCAAACTCCTGACTCCTGTTTTCTTCTTCTTCTTCTTCTTCTTCTTCTTCTTCTTCTTCTTCTTCTTCTTCTTCTTCTTCTTCTTCTTCTTCTTCTTCTTCTTCTTCTTCTTCTTCTTCTTCTTCTTCTTCTTCTCCTTCTCCTTCTCCTCCTCCTCCTCCTCCTCCTTCTTCTTCTTCTTCTTCTTCTTCTCTCTCTCTCTCTCTCTCTCTCTCTCTCTCTCTCTCTCTCTCTCTCTCTCTCTTTCTTATTAAACTTGAAACAGTATCTCTCTTCAATTCACTATATAGCCAAGGATGACCTTCCTCCTGCTTCCACCTCCTGAGTATTGCAATTACTGCCGTGCAACATCATGGTCTGTTTCTGTGGGGCTGAATATCAAACCCAGTGCCCCATGCATGTAGTAACTGCCCTACCAGCTAAGCAACATCCTCAGATCTATTTCAACTTTTTAAGAGATAAAAAATATCATAGGTAGGAGGGTATAGGGTAGGAATGTGGTGGGAAGCGGTGCCTGGGGCATGATTAAGAATCTCAAGGACTGCAATGGCAGAAAACCTTGTTAATAAAACCTTAGAAAATCGCCAAGGGGCCAAACTGGTGATATAACTACAGCAAATTACAATGGAAGGGAGGTGACATTTGATGGTGCTGCTGTGGGCTGAGCTGTGTCCTCTTGGAATTTTGATTTTGGAGTCCCAACTCTGAGCATTCCAGAACAGGACCTTGTTTAGAGGCAGGTCTTTATAGAGATCAGCAAGTGAAAATGAACTCATGGTTGTGAGCCTCAATCCAACATGACAGCACCTTTATGGAATAGAGATGTGTGGACACAGACAATCTGTGTATTCCTATCTCTTGTAAACTGCCAGAGTTTGTATACAGACACCTTGAGAAGTTTGCATGGGTGGATGGAGCATGGACCAGACCCTCCCTTCTCAGATGTGGAAGCAACCAGATGAGCTGCTGGCCTCTGTACTTCGAGATAGTAGAACTGTTGTTGAGCCCGTCAGTCTGAGGTGCTTCACCACAGCACCTGCAGCGAGCTGATGTAGGCTCATAAGTGGAAGGAGCTCTCAGAGGAAGGACTTCAGAGAACATGTGTGATGCTGGTGGGTATTCAGCTCCAGCCAAGAGAGAGATCAGGCAAGGCATAAAGAAGCTGTCTCCTGGCTTGGACACACTGTTGGAAAGTATAGAGATGCTGGGCAGGGTGAGCATACTTGAATCTCAGCCGTGGGAGGCTGAGACTGTACTACACAAGAGGCTCCAGGTCAGGCTGAGCTTTGTGGTCCTGTCACAAAGTAAAAAGGGCAGGGAAGGAAAGAAGAGAGATGAAAAAAAAAACAGGAGTAAAAGAAGAGAAAATGAGAGGGGAGGAGAGGAAAGAGAAGAATAAACTGAGACTATGGCAGTTTACAAGAGATATGAGTACACAGATTCTGCTACAGTGGTTCATGTGATTAAAGGAACCACTGTTTGACATTAAAAGCTGTGTGGAACTCACCTCTTCTACTGTTTAAACGCTTGGTTCAGCCAGGATGTACACCATCTAGAAAGCAGCACACATATCACAAAGTTCATTCTCTGCCTATGACAGACATCACTAATGGATTACAGAACTCTTTCTCCCTTAGCTCAGTCTTATCTCCATATCTTTCTCAATTAGTAAAACAGGCAGCTGCCGGGCGTGGTGGCGCACGCCTTTAATCCCAGCACTCGGGAGGCAGAGGCAGGCGGATTTCTGAGTTCGAGGCCAGCCTGGTCTACAAAGTGAGTTCCAGGACAGCCAGAGCTATACAGAGAAACCCTGTCTCGAAAAACCAAAAAAAAAAAAAAAACAGGCAGCATATTCAATCATTCTGATATAACATGTCTTCTGCTCTTGAACAAAGGTATGCATGCATAGGGTTTTTTTCTGAGAAACAAACTTGCCAGATCAAGGTCATGGGCATTCTTGTATTTGAGTTGACACTGCCAGGTTCCACCCATACATAATGTGTAAGTGTGTGCACATCATTGCCATTAGGCACATAGCTGCCTTACGTGGAGACTCTGGCTCATTACCATAACATTTATGTGCACCATTCGCTGTTTGAGAAGAGGGAGAGGAGTAGATTTCAACATACAGATGAGGAAACTGAGGCACAGGAAACTGCTTGGGAAGATGGAAAGAGAAAACCTACCTTAGTCAACAGATTCACAGACCACCTTCAGTCTTCTCTTGGGAAACTTTCTTCAGGCATCCCCATGCTCATGCAGAGACTCAGCTACATAGCTCACTATGACATGCTAGCTGGTGTTCACTTTAAATGGCTTCCAGAATTCTCCTCCACAAAGACTGCAATGCACATACATGCTATACTGTCTACACATAGCTTAGGTAGGCTCCCATCGCACACAGCCTGTTGTACCTTCCCCACAGTGGAGTGGTTTAGCAACTTTGAGACCTAGCTGGGTGAGTACTGCAATTGCTCTGCAGTTTTTGATTTATTATGTCTATTGCTATCACCATCCAATAATTATTCACCAGTGCTTACTCTGTGTGAGGGCTCTAGGATGTCGGGGACTTTTCCTCATGTATAGGTCAGAGGATTTAATATGTATTTAATTGTGTGTGTATGTTCATGTATGTGGGGTAAATGCATGCACATGACTGTGGAGATTCGAGACAAGCTGGGGTGTTCTTCGGGCAGCAATCTCTACTACTGCTTGTTTGAGGCAGGATCTCTCATTGTGTTGAAACTTTGCCTAGCAGGTGAGACTAGCTGGCCAATGAGCCCCAGAGATCCAACTGTCTCCACCCCCATCTTGCCATCACGGGAACTGTGGGCACACAGCACCATGCCCAGATGTCTATGTGGGTTATGGGGACCCCAGTCAAGACATGTTTTCAATGCCAGCATGCTCCTGATTGAGCTGTCTCCAGAGCCCTCAACAGTTATGTGAAGTTATGTGAAGGATAATATTCCCATTGGTTTTTGTGCGCCCAAGAACATCTCACACAAAACTGGAAGTTTACCACATACTTATAAAGTCACAGTGACCATTGCATGGTAGTGTAGATGAAACACAGTCTACATTGTCAAATCAACTCAATGCTTCTTCCTTTTCTGGACTTTTTGCAACAGCCCCAGATCCACCTGGTTCTGAGTTGCAGCAGCTGTTAAATCCCCTTCACCTTGCCTGCTTTTCTCAGGCTCTAGTCTTCTTTATCATCTGCAAAACCAGTTCTCCAGGCCTAGTCTGGGTCACACAGGTTTTGTTTTTTTGTTTGTTTGTTTTTGAGCTTCAGGACAAAGATGATGCAGAGGGGCCCTGGATCCAAGGATCTGTTACAGGCCTGGCTGGGATATTCAGAATGGAAGAAGAGAAATATTGTCTGGTCACTCTCGTGTTCCACTGGTTACATCTGTACAAGCAAAACAGCCTGGCTCCACAGAGGTGGGATCTGATGCATGTCCCACTGGGCCTTCTGAAGGCCCAAGTACAGGCCAAGGCGCGCCTTTCTATTTCTGTCCAGTTGTAGCTTCAGTGTCTAGAGGGGCAGAGATGGGAGCAACCCAGAGGGGTTGAACTCCAAGGCCAGTGAGGGAACCTGCCTTGAGGAAGGTGAGCAGCACCTGAGGAGTGACACCCCAGGCTGACCTATGGTATCTACATGCACATGTGCACATGCATATCTGCACACACATACATATCTGCACACACATTCATATCTGTACAAACATGGGTACAAACAGATATGGACACACACACAGAGGAAAAAACAATTTCAATTTCTATTTTCATTTAGTGTGTAAGTGTGTGTGTGTGTGTGTGTTTGTGTATGCCTGAACTTGGAGATCAGAACTGGTTCTGACCTTCCACTAAGTAGGTTCCAGGCTTGGTTGGCAGCAGCTACCTTTACCTGTTTACATATCCTGTCAGCCTGAACAATGAACACATTTCAAATAGTGAAAATTCAGGTATTGGTGGGTTGGGATCTTTGGGGAACAGGGGTTATGCAGGTCTTCCTTTGGGGGATGCCTCCCCTGACCTTCTGATACCCCAGCCTTTGTCTAGATGACTGGTCCAGGCTCCTGAAGAGAGCTCTCCATCACCTGGCTCAGCCTGTGGGCCAAGGAGCTCCTCCAGAGCCCAGCACATCTCAATAAAAAATGGAAATGGCTTTCCCCCTTCATTTTAATTAACATTATGCCTACATTTCTAGGATAATGGATAATTAAGTGAGTTCCCCTGGCATTACAATGTTCTCAGAAATAATTTATGGTTTTGTCTTGCTCTGAGAAGGCTGTTTGGGTTGGAGCTGAAGTTTCACCATAAATATTGCCAAGGAGCATTTGCCTGTCCGTGATCTGTCTTCGCACGGCTGAGATCTTGTATCTCTGGAAAGTGTCTTCTGTAATTTTTCTCCCCAACAGACTGTGCTTCCATACTTGGCTTTCTTTGTGAGCCCAGAATTGTTTATAGAATGATGTGCCCTTCAACTGCCTGAGGCCACTGGGTTTTTTTTTTTTTGATATTTTATTAGGTATTTTCCTCATTTACATTTCCAATGCTATCCCAAAAGTCCCCCATACCCTCCCCACCAATCCCCTACCCACCCACTCCCACTTTTTGGCCCTGGCGTTCCCCTGTACTGGGGCATATAAAGTTTTCAAGTCCAATGGGCCTCTCTTTCCAGTGATGGCCGACTAGGCCATCTTTTGATACACATGCAGCTAGAGACACGAGCTCCAGGGGTACTGGTTAGTTCATATTGTTGTTCCACCTATAGGGTTTCAGATCCCTTTAGCTCCTTGGGTACTTTCTCTAGCTCCTCCATTGGGGGCCCTGTGATCCATCCAATAGCTGACTGTGAGCATCCACTTCTGTGTTTGCTAGGCCCGGCATTGTCTCACAAGAGACAGCTATATCTGGGTCCTTTCAGCAAAATCTTGCTAGTGTATACAATGGTGTCAGCGTTTGGAAGCTGATTATGGGGAGGATACCCGGATATGGCAGTCTCTAGATGGTCCATCCTTTCATCTCAGCTCCAAACTTTGTCTCTGTAACTCCTTCCATGGGTGTTTTGTTCCCAATTCTAAGAAGGGGCACAGTGTCCACACTTTGGTCTTCATTATTCTTGAGTTTCATGCGTTTAGCAAATTGTATCTTATATCTTGGGTATCCTAAGTTTCTGGGCTAATATCCACTTATCAGTGAGTACATATCATGTGAGTTCTTTTGTGATCGGGTTACCTCACTCAGGATGATGCCCTCCAGGTCCATCCATTTGCCTAGGAATTTCATAAATTTATTCTTTTTAATCGCTGAGTAGTACTCCATTGTGTAAATGTACCACATTTTCTGTATCCATTCCTCTGTTGAGGGGCATCTGGGTTCTTTCCAGCTTCTGGCTATTATAAATAAGGCTGCTATGAACATAGTAGAGCATGTGTCCTTCTTACCGGTTGGGACATCTTCTGGATATATGCCCAGGAGAGGTATTGTGGGATCCTCCGGTAGTACTATGTCCAATTTTCTGAGGCCACTGTTTTAAGCCAGTTCATGTTAATTTGACATTAGACAAAAGCTTAGCCTTCAGTACTGGGTTGGGTTCAAGTCTCGTCTGAAGAGAAACTGAACAAAAAAAAGAGAGACTCTTTACCTACTGTGTGTGTGTGTGTGTGTATGCATACACACATGAGTATGTCAGTACTCCATCACTGAACTATAGCCACAACCTCCATGTCCATAATAAAGTAGAGACCAGGAGTTGCCAACATCACACCCAACACGTACCTATCTTGAACATGACAGAGCTGGATTCGAACTCAAGCAGATTGCCTCCACCCTCAGGAGCCTATCGAATATCTTCTATCTGTGTGGTCTGCCACCCTCAGGTGGCCCATCCAGAAGACTGTGGTGAAGAATGTTCTGTGCAGTGTGGTAGCCACTTGCTGGGATGGTGGTGTTTGAACCTAGCCCACAAGCTTTAATTTCCAAATGCAAGCTTTGCTTCTCTTAGAATTTCTGCCCAAGCTGTACTTTGGAGTTAGGCAGTTCTATGCAGCTCATTATATGCCTCAGTACGGGGGAACGCCAGGGCCAAGAAGTGGGAATGGGTGGGTAGGGGAGTGGGGGGAGGACGGTCTGGGGGACTTTTGGGATAGCATTTGAAGTGTAAATGAAGAAAATACCCAATTAAAAAATAAATAAATAATTAAAAAAATTATGGCAGGTAAAAGTATTTGACACTAAGCCTGATTCTCTTAGTTTGATCTCTGGAAACTGACATGGTATGAAGAGTAAGTCAGCTCTGTGGCTCTCTCCTCTCCTCTCCTCTCCTCTCCTCTCCTCTCCTCTCCTCTCCTCTCCTCTCCTCTCCTCTCCTCTCCTCTCCTCTCCTCTCCTCTCCTCTCCTCTCCTCTCCTCTCCTCTCCTCTCCTCTCCTCTCCTCTCCTCTCCTCTCCTCTCCTCTCCTCTCCTCTCCTCTCCTCTCCTCTCCTCTCCTCTCCTCTCCTCTCCTCTCCTCTTCTCTCCTCTCCTCCCCTCTCCTCTCCTTTTTTCCTTCCTCTCCTCTCTCTCCTTTCTTTCTCCTCTTTTCTCTCTCTCTCCTTTCTCCACTTTCTCCACTCCCTCTCTCTTTACAGAGAATTGAACCCCAAGGCCTTGGTCATGCTAGGCAAATTCTCCACCAATAAGCCACTACTCCAGCTTCTTTCTTCTTTTTATTTTGTGTTGGCAGCTTCACTAGGTTGCCCACGTTAGCCTTAAGCTCACATGAACCCCAGACAGGACTTGAACTTGTCACTCCTATGGCTCAGCGTTCTGAGTAGTGACCAGGCAAATTCTGACAGCATTGTAGCGTGCGCTGTTTAGTCCTAACCAGGTAGTGTGATACCCTAGCTCTGTTCTGTTGAAACCGAAGAACCAAATGTCCGTGGGAACATCTATGTATCTGCTGGGTTCTTTGGAAGGACTATTTCTTAGGAGTGTTTATAAGCCAGCATTCTTGCCTCTCCTTTCCTGGAATCAGTGAATGTTATGCTGGGAGTTTCCAGATGTGATGTGCGTCTATAGAGGACCAGCTACTGTCGAGTGATGTTGCACTTGGCACCAGATGCTAAATACTGTGGTGATGAAGAGACATTACTGTCTGCAGGCCCTGCCCTTCTGCTTCCTCAGTCCAGGGTCTGGGCTAGTCTGTGACCTTCTTACTTTTTAGTTTCTCCATTTTATGGACTGAACCACCTCTCTAGATTCTACCCATATTTTATTCCTCCTGTGTAAAAGAAGGATAGCCAGGGGAGGTATTTCATTCCTTCCTTCTTTCTTTCATTTAACATTTATCATGAGCCTGAAATGCATCATGCATTCTACTAGGGATTGGAGATGAAGGATGGAGATGAAGTCAAAACACTCACACCACGAATATATCTGACCTTGTTTATTAATTAAAAAGTGAATTCCTTGAAATTGAAGGCAGAGCAAGCATTAGTATTCAAACACTGAGTGTCCTAAAGAGACAGCCATTATGATGCTCACAGGTAAAGCAGGCTGAGTTCTTTCAGCTGACTCCCTTCTCCCCTTCCATCTCACAGTCCGATGTGGATGACGGGCCTGCCTATGACCATGTTCTATACTCATTACATCAGTGTAATAGCACCAGAAAGCCAAGGACAGGGGAAAGTACCACATACACAGGGTGTTCTCAAGCCATTGCATCAGACACTGGAGGTGAGTGCAGCAGCCAGTACTCAGATTCTATATCTGGGAAACCACGGGAAGCAACGTCCACTTTATTTATCTATTTATCTATTTATTTATTTATATAATTTTTAAATTTACATTTCAAATGTTATCCCCTTTCCTAGTTTCCCCTCTGAAAATCCCCTATCCTGTCCCCTCTCCCCCTGTTCCCCAGCCCACCCACTCCTGCTTCCTGGCCCAGGCATTCCCCTACACTGGGGCATAGAACCTTCACAGGACAAAAGGCCTCTCCTCTCACTGATGACCAACTAGGCCATCCTCTGCTACATATGCAGCTAGAGCCATGAGTTCCTCTGTGTGTTTTCTTTGATTGGTGGTTTAGTCTCAGGGAGCTCTGGGGTTACTGGTTAGTTCATATTTTTGTTCCTTCTAGGGGGCTGCAAACCCCTTCAGCTCCTTGGGTACTTTTTCTAGCTCCTTCACTGGGGACCCTGTGCTCCACCTAATGGATGACCGTGAGCATCCACTTCTATATTATTTAGGCACTGGCAGAGCCTCTCAGGAGACAGTTATATCAGGCTCCTGTCAGCAAGCTCTTGTTGGCATCTGCAAGTGTCTGGGTTTGGTGATTGCTTATGGGATGGATCCCCAGGTGGGGCAGTCTCTGGATGGTCTTTCCTTTAGACTCTGCTCCAAACTTTGTCTCTGTAACTCCTTCCATGGGTATTTTGTTCCCCCTTTTAAGAAGGATGGAAGTATCCACACTTTGGTCTTCCTTCTTCTTGAGTTTCATGTGTTTTGCATAGTGTATCTTGGGTATTCTGAGCTTCTGGGCTAATATCCTCTTATCAGTGAGTGCATATCATGTGTGTTCTTTTGTGATTGGGTTACCTCACTTAGAATGATATCCTCCAGATCCATCCATTTGTTTAAGAATTTCATGAATTCATTGTTTTGTTTTTAATAGCTGAGTGGTTATGAACATAGTAGAACATGTGTCCTTATTACAAGTTGGAGCATCTTCTGGGTGTATGCCAAGAAGTGGTATTTTTGGATTTTCCGGTAGTGTGCTGAGGGCTGGAGATGTCTGTAATCCAGCACTTGGAATGTAGAGGAAGGAGGACCAGGAGTTCAAGGTCATCCTCAGCTAGATACTGAGTTTGAGGTCAGGCTTGTTTACATGTAACACTGTGGGAAGAATGGATAAAGGGAGGGAGAGAGGGAGAGAGAGAATTAAATAAAATGTCAAAAATCTCTTATTAAAATAATAAGGAAGGCCTTGTGCCCATGTGGGATTCCAGTGTCCAACCCCACTGCATTCCCATGAAAAGCTGAGGAAAGTTGGTTCAAGCTCATCTCATCCCTTCACCTTGAGCTAACCCTGCCTGTACTGTCTCCTCTAGGAATCTGAAAGCCCACACTTGGCATTGCCTGTTTTTCAGAGCAGAATCTCTTGTACTGAGAGAGCTTTATAGCCTACACAGTGCAGGGGTCACAGACAGACAACACCCTCACAGGTCCCTCTGGGAGAAGCAGGGGATGAGAGAGAATGTGATAGAGTCCTTCGGGGTACTTCTGTCTCTGTTAAACCTGAGTTTGGCAACTTTAAAAACTCTTCTTGGTTCTAAAACTGGGTCCTCGGGGAACAGGCAGTCAGTCAAGCAGCAGCCCCCAAAGCTGGGGGAGGTTAAGGCAGGTGAGAACATACTCCATCTTGCCTAAAGTTAGAAAGAAAAAAGAAGAAATATTGGGGGTGGTTAATTTAGGAGGCAGGGGTGCTGCACTGTCTGTTTAGGAGCCAAGCCTTGTCTGAAACTTCTTCTAGGATAAGAGCCTTCTGAAACAGAGTTCTCTGCAGGGTAGTGCCTAGAGGGCTGGTTGAATCAGTTCTCACTATGTACTATAGCTAGGAGAAATTATACTTTATAAATGTGGGGGTATGGTCCCATGCAGTGATGGTGACACCATGTATATTTATATGTTTTCCAAAAAGAAGTTGACAAACATCTGTAAAGATTCAGGGAGCTGATATTTTGTGTTCTTTTGGGTTACCTAGCCATGTGCAATACTAGACTCTGTTGGGTGGTATGATCTATTAATGTATGGGTGTCATCCTGTGCCAATAAAACTTTATTTATAGATGTGTATGACAGGCTGGGACTTGCATATGGTTGGTTCTTCCGTGGCCTCTGTTCTTGGGTCCTGTGCTGCCACAGTGGAATTCAGTGTTTTGGGTAGCCAGGAAGATAGTCTGGCCATCCAGAATGACACTGTCAATCAGGAAATGGAAGCTTTCTCATAGAGAGGTTGTCTCTGTTTATTTGTGCTGCTATAACAAAAAACTTGATGTAGGGTCACTTACCAAACACAGTAGTGTATGTCTCACAGTTCTGGAACTGGGAAGTGGAAGACGGAGCCTCTATTAGGTTCTTTGTCAGATAACCATGATACTGTATACTCCATCAGAGAGGATCCGTATCCTCTTATAGTGGAGGTCTCAAAAGGTAATTGCTCAAATTCTTCTGTCAAACCATTTAATGTGAGGTTCACGTAATATGCCCTGGAGGTCCTACCCCTAATATTGTTGCTTCAGAAATTATATCTCTAAAAGGGAAGTGGTAGGAGATGCTTGGCCCACATCAGAAATAGAGGATGAGAAATGTCAAGATGAATTATAGTTGTAGCCCATGTTCGTCATGGATTTCAGAGAGAATGACTCTCTGACTAATATGATATACAAATATGCATTTTTTGTTGGGTATCAGAGTTTGGAGGGAATTTCCAGAGGGATCCCAGATTCTTGTGTTCCAGAACAGAATGTAGACAGAGACACATGAATAGTAATTAAGCCAAGTGAATTCATTAAAGAGCACAGTTCCATGGGAGGAAGGGAGCTGGAGCAGAGTTCAGCAGCTCACATGGCCTCACTGTACAAAGACTCAGACACCGAAGTCACACAATGTGACCTTTCGGTCTCAGGTGTGCAGTGTAGGCTCTTCTGCCTCTTCTCTATCTGTTGTATATAGAACTTCTATATAGAACTTCATGCATCTTGTGTCTCATTAGCACCTTAAATCTCCACCCAGGAGTGTGCAGAGAATCTTAGATTACCTTCAGGAATTCTGGGGTGCCTCAGCACCTGTGTAAACTGGCCAAAACTAGTTAACTCATTTTAGGGTGATGCTGTTTGTTCCTAGGCGTCTTTACCAACAGCTGGTTTTATTGAATGTTAATTTTAGAGTCATTACACAGGGTGTCACTTTCCACTCCAATCTCTTGCCTCAGACACTGTTATGTTACAGTTTCTGTCAAAATAAAATACTGTTGTTTGGAGCGATGTTCTGTCAGATGGAGGATGTGTAAGGGGAAGTGCAACATTCCTACCATGTGAGAAAGCTGGGTAGTAAGGCTAGGAAAAATGGACTCAACAGCTCCAGGAAGACCCCCAAACTAACCATATTCCCTAGACTCCTCACTCCCTCTGCTTTTGTGAGCAATCGGGACTTTGGAAGATAATTGCAGATAAGCTCAGAGCAGCTGAGTTGCATGGATGAGCCAGAGAGAAGTGCTCTGTGGAAGAGAGTCTTGAAGCTGTTGAGCTGATCATAGGATGTGCAGTGTGCTTTGGCCTTCTAGTGACCTGTCGACCATGCTGGGGTGAGTCTCTGTCTATAAGTCATTGTTGTATGTTGTTCCTCTAGGTAACTTCTCACCATATTCCTGAAAGCAACCCCAATAAAACTCATTGGACTTTAGACTTTGGTGGTATCCTTACCTTAGTTTGTCATTGGTCCCCCATCTTGGGTCACATAAATATTTCTTCATGTCTCTCTACAAATAGTGTCACCCACCTGCCCGCATAAAATGCATATTTATGTACATATATATCTATATATGTGTGTGCACAAGTGTATATATATGTGTGTGTGTGTGTGTATGTATATATATGTATGTACATGTATATATGAGTGTTTATGTTTATAGGTGTATGCATGTATGTATGTGTTTATATAAAGGAATTTGTCTCACAGGATTATAGAAGTCCTAGGATTCCCCAGTATACTGTCTGACTCAGGACATCTAGCCATATGATTCAGCCCAAGTCCAGAGGCCTGAAAGCCAGGGTAGCAGATGATTCTACTCCCATTCTTAAGGGAGGAGAAGATGAAGCCACATGTCCCAGTTCAAGTCCAAACCACAGAAGTCTGCCTTGCCCCTTCTGCTTTTTGTTTTGTCCAAGGACCTGGATCATGTGATGCTCACCCATATCGGGGAGGTTCTTTGCCTTTGTTAAGACTCTAACTCATCTGGTTACTCAGTGACACAAATGAGACAGCACTGTCATAGTTAAGGTATATATAGCAAGGCCATATTTACTCCCACAAGGCCATACCTTCTAATAGTGCCACTCCTCATAGGCCAAGGATTCATACACATGAGTTTATGGGGCCAAACCTATTGATCCACCACACTTCACTCCCTGGCCCTCATAGGCTTGTAGCCATAACAATGCAAAAGGCATTCAATCCAATTTCAAAAGTTCCCATAATCTATTACAGTCTAAACAATGTTTAAAAGTCCAAAGTTCAAAGTCTCTTCTGAGATTCATGCAATCTCTTAACTATAATCCTTTACAAAAGCAAAAGCAAAAAGCAGATCATATACTTCCAACATACCATGACACAGGATATACATTGCTATCCCAAAACATAAGGAAGGGAACACAGTGAGGAAACACTGGACCAAAGCAAGACCGAAAGCCAGAAAACTCCAAATGCTACATCTCAACATCTAATGTTCTTCAGATCTCCAACTCCTCTCAGCGTTGTTGACTACAACACACTTCTTTTTCTTGAGCTGGTTCCACTCACTGTTAAGAGCTTTCCTTAGCAGGTATCCCATGGCTCTGGCCTTTCTAACATTTTGGAAGAATCCAAGACAATCCAGGATTCTTCTTCACAGCTTCACTCAGTGGCCTCTCTGGGTCTCCATGTAGGGACATGCCTACCAAATGCTTGGCCTCAGCAACTTCCCTTAGCTGCAGAGAGGGATCCCATAGTCCCCTTCTTCTATTCTTTACTCTAAATCGAGAACCATGTGGATAAAGCTGCTAAGCTCTGCTGCTTCCTGGGGCTGGACCATACTCCCCCCCACCACTTGACCCTGTTCTATCACATTTTCACCAGCTTTTGTTTTCAGTGGTTTCCTTCACTGCCTAAGCCTGGCTGTCCTGGAACTTGCTCCGTAGACCAGGCTGGCCTTGAACTCAGAAATCTGTATGCCTCATTCTCCTGAGTGCTGGGATTAAAAGCATGCACCATCACTTAAACTTTTCTTTCCACAAGATGGAAGCTTATCTGGGTGGTATCCTACCCTGAGGATCACCACTCCCTTAATTCCATTTAATATGTTTAATCTGTTTATCTTCTTAAGCACAGAATTTAGCTACATTCTACTTCCTGTTGCCCCTTTAATTCTTGAACCATACATTTTTGTCAGTGGAAGGTATAGTCCAGATTAAAGGTAGGACTTAAGATCTGGATTAAAAAGGCATGTGTAGAGAGACAGATCAAAAGCATGTGTCATTCCACATCAAAACCTGTGTTTTCCAGCATGAAGATTTGGACCAAAGGCATGTTCTCCTCTTGTCTCAAGATCCAAATTACAGGTGGGCCCACCATTTCTGGATTGGAGTTCATTTTAGATATAGTCATGGTGACAACTGAGAGTAGCCACCAAAATCCACCCCTTGTCAACTTGACACACAATCATTTCTCCTTATTTCCAAATGAAAACAATAACCTGGCCATAATATTGCTGAACATGATATAACTGTCCCTCATACAGCTGCAAACCCATTGTAAATTTAAGAGTGAGACATAGGACAGAGTTTATGCTTGGCCGTTTTGAGATTTCCCTTTCTAATGCAGTTAATCTAGATCTCTTCACCTTAGACTCAGGCAGACTTTTTAGACAAGTGCTAAATCAACCACATTCTTCACCAAAATATTACAACATACTCAAATTCTTCTTTTCTGAAACCTCTTGTGCCAACCCCAGCACAGTTCAAAACACCTCCAGGACTATCTTCCATGTTTCTACTAGTAAGTCCCACTGAACCCCACTTAAAACATTGCATTGCTTTCCTAACCCAACATCCCCAATTCCACATTCCTCCAAACAGAAGCAAGCATGGTCAGGCCTATCACAGAAATACCCAGTCCCTGGTAACAAAAAAATCTGTCTTAGTTAGGGTTTCATTGCTGTTAAGAGACACCATGACCAATGCAACTCTCATAGGAGAAAATTCTTAATGGGGACTGGCTTACACTTTCAGAGGTTTAGCCCATTATCATCATAGCAAAAGAATGGCAGCATGCAGGCAGACTGGAGGAGCCAAGAGTTCTACATCTTGATCTGCAGGTAGCTTGGAGGAGACTGGATTCCACACTGCATGGAGCTTGGGCATAAACCTTAAAGCCACCCCTATAGCAATACACTTCCTCCAACAAGGCAACACATACTTCAACAAGGCCACACTTCCTAATAGTGCCAATTTCTATGAGTCAAGTATTTAAACATATAAGTCTATGGGGGGACCTATTCTAACCACCACAAGTACCTAACCAAGTACCTCATTTAGACCTATGGAAACAATATTAACACTCACTACTGCTGAACACACAACACACTTTATAAGACATGAAGCACCCAAACTAGTACTGAACTGGAAAGTCTGGATTGTCTTGGATACTTCCCAGATGTTAGAAATGCCAGAGCCATGGGATACCTGCTAAGAAAAGCTGTCAACAGTGAGTGGAACCAGCTCAAGAGAAAGAAATGTATTGTAGTCAACAAAGCTGAAAGGAGTTGGAGATCTGAAGAACATTCCCTTCTGGTTAGTTCTTATAGTGGTAGAGGATGCTATGTACACCATAGAAGAATAAAAGTAATTAAAAAAAAAGTACCAAACTGTGAAACCAGAGACCAAAAATCAGCACCTACTTGGCTATACATGCTCAGTGGTGCAACATTGGCACAAATGTCCTGAAAGTAAGCCAAACTACTTGTGATGGTTTATATACTCTTGGACCAGGGAGTGGTACCATTTGGAGGTGTGGCCTTGTTGGAATAGGTGTGAGCTGGTTGGAGTAGATGTGTCACTGTGGGTGTGGGCATAAGATCCTCACCCTAGTTGCCTGGAAGTCAGTCTTCCACTAGCAACCTTTGGATGAAGATGTAGAACTCTCAGATCTACCTGTGCCATGCCTGCCTACTTGCTGCCATGCTCCCACCTTTATGATAATGGACTGAACCTCTGAACCTGTAAGTCAGCCTCAATGAAATGTTGTTTATTATAAGACTTGCCTTGGTCATGGTGTCTGTAACTAAGACAGAAATTGGTACCAGCATAGTGGGGTATTCCTGTGACAACCCTGACCATGTTTTGGGGAGGACTGTAGAAGGATTTTGGAACTTTGGGCTAGATGGTCCATTAGGTGTTAAGAGGTCTGTGGGGTGTTGTTTAGGTGCTTGGAAGAAAATGTTGAGAACAGTAAAGAAGATGGAGGCCTGGTTTGTGAAATTTCAGAGGGAAGATTAAAGACTCTTATCAGGGCCATTGCTATTTTGATTGTGAATATTCTGTGGATCTGGTTAGCTGAGGCTGAAGAATCATCTGTGATTAACAAGATACCAGAAATACTAAAAGGAAAACTTTGCATTACTGGGACTATTGATGCTGGTTAGCTGGAGCTAAGAAATTAGCTGTGATTACGAAGAGACCAGCATCATTGAGGTGACATCTTCTGGGAAGTGTTTTCTGAAAGCACAAAGAGGCTGTGTTCCAGAGATAGCCAAGGTTGTACCTCGTGCTGCAGCAGGACTTGATAATGTGTAAGAGTCACCCAGATGGTACTGGTTTTGAAGGCATGAAGGGGTCATGCAGAGCAGCTGACTGTGAGAGGCCATGGAAGGCCATTGGTGAAGGTCCAGCCTCAGATGCAATTGATGGCCCAGGACTGAAGGGGTCATGCAGCATTTTGGAGATGCAAGTACCATGAGATGACCACCAAGGACAGCAGCAGCAATGTAGTACAGGCATCTGGAGCCTATAGGACAACGTGTGTGCTACAAAGGGCAAGGCTAGAGAAGTGACCCAATCCCTTGGAGGAACCCAGAAGATCATGAGTGGATCCTAGACATTGGGCAGTTAAAGTTTGATTGTGCGTTTGATTGTGACTATGCCCTGATATTTTTCCCTCTTGAAGGAAGGTTTTTTTTTTTTTTTTTTTTTTTTTTTTTTTTTTTTTTTTTTTTTTTTTACTGGAGCCCACAGTTAAGAGGTTTTTAATTGAAAAAAGACTTTGGATTTTAAAAGATATTGGATGTTTTAAAAGGATCAAACTTTTAATATGTAAAGACTGTGGGACTTTTAAAGTTGTTTAGATCTTGGGGATGAATAAGAAACTATTATTATTAGGGTTGAGGCTTAATAGTGATGTTTTTGTGTGTTAAGTTGACAAGGGGTCAATTGTACTGGCTAGTTTTGTGTCAACTTAACACAGGCTGGAATTATCACAGAGAAAGGAGCTTCAGTTGGGGAAATGCCTCCATGAGATCCAGTTGCAAGGCATTTTCTCAATTAGTGATTAAGGGGGGAGGTCCCCTTGTGGGTGGTCCCATCTCTGGGCTGGTAGTCTTGGTTCTATAAGAGAGCAGGCTGAGCAAGCCAGAGGAAGCAAGCCAGTAAGGAACATCCCTCCATGGCCTCTGCATCAGCTCCTGATTTCTGACTGTTTGAGTTCCAGTCCTGACTTCCTTTGGTGATGAACAGCAGTGTGGAAGTGTAAGCTGAATAAACCCTTTCCTCCCCAAATTGCTTCTTGGTCATGATGTTTTGTCCAGGAATAGAAACCCTGACTAAGACACTACTTTCTGATGAGATATAAAGACCATTCCATAAGATGAAATCTATGTCTGACACTGTTATGATGACCAAGAACCTGAGTCTACATGGATAATAGGTCCCCATTATAGGTAGGGGAGAACCTACCCTTATCTTTCTGATAAGTGGACATACAATTAAAACTGACTTCTAATGACTTATTGTTATGCTTTTAAGTTAGTGGATCTCTCAAATTTCCAGATAGAAATTTCTTTTTGCAGTAGATGGTGGTTAATTTAGAACCCTTAACTGGTCAAAGTACAGAGAATCAGAGACTACAGATGATCAGTCATAAATGGGTCATCTATATCACAACCCTCTTCCAGGGCCCAGGAATCATTGCAGAAGAGGAGGCATAAAAAGTTTAAGAACCAGAGGTAGTACCCTACTCTAAGGAAACACTGTTCTCCAGACACAGTGGAGAAACTGCATATATGAACTCTTAGTAGTTGTGACAGCATGCACAAGACCCATGGAAGCTCAAGGCAAGCCAAGTACTAGCATGGAGAGGAGGGTTGGACATAAAGTACTACCTTTGGGTGAGGGAATATTGGTAATGAATACTGATAGAAGAGGAAGAGTCAGTGTTCTTTAGTGGTGTGACCAATGGTAGGATGACCATGATCTGGTAGACCATGCCCCACACCCAAGAGTATATAGAAAGCACTAATTGGACTTGTTTAAAGTAAAAAAAATAGGACACAAAGTTGAATGTATAGGTCAGAGAGGAATTGGGGGAGTGGAGTGAATGTCATCCACATATATTGTACAAAAATTTCAAAGAACTAACGAAGAAGATTCTTATATTTACATGAGAATTTTCAAAATGAAGGTGTAATTTACATCCAGTCCTGGAGCTAATGATCATGGTGCCAGTATTCACTGTCATTGCCATACACACAAATTACTGTGATGCTAATGTGGATGTGCATCTGAGAGACTTTGTTGTTGTTAGGCTTTGCTAAAGAACTTGCTGGAGCAGGGACCAAGAGTCTACCTTAGAGGTCCTGCAAAGTGCATTCCCAGCAACCTTTGCCAGTAGGACCACAGAAGGAGTCACACTACCTTCATCTGAAGAACATAGTTGGGTAAAAGGATCAATTATTTTGAAAGGGGTGTTGGGAAGACTATTGTGGACTCACTCCAGAGGGAGAGATTCCATAGCTGTGAATAACCAGGCCCAGGCAGCAACCTTGGGCCACTCTAGGGTCAAATCCAGATCTGTTCTACTCTGTGCTGGAAACTTATTATTATTTTCTTCCAGTGAAAAGAAGTGACTTGTGTGCCAGTCCTTCTGTTCGAACCTTATTTTAAGTTTTATTAACTGTTGTCCTCTTTGGAGATGTTTAGTGCCACCTGGCTTTTTGTTGTTTGTTTGTTACTTTAAACAAAGATCAACTGTGCTTTTCTCTAAAATCAAACTGGTCTTGCTGAAATTTCAACTCTGTGAGTGTGGCACACACAACCTGAGTCATGTGTGTCCCATTCACACATTCTTACACAAATTCACACAGATTCACACATACACATTCACAAATACATTCACAAGGCTACCCCTCATTTATACTTGTGCATGTATGCATGCATATGTACACACACACACACACACACATACACACACACACACACACATCTATCAGTGAGAACATCAAGCTATTTCTTCCACCTCTTGCATACAAAACTACAAGAAAAATTACAAATTAAAATATGAGCCCCCAGAAGCTCTGTAGATCTCTGTGACCTCATCCTGAAATCCTCAGCAAACAGAAGGCCCCTTTGAGACATCCACCCCTGTCCACCAGATGTACACATCAGAGATATGGTAGCCAGCACCATTCCACTTGCAGATGGTTCTAACAGACCAGCCATTCAGCTTCACAAAAAGTTTGATATCCTGGAGTCCTTGCGTCCAAATCCTTCCCACTCTGTCTCCCTCTCCTGCTCCTGCATGCCACTCCAATAAGAAACCATGTCTGGGTAGGGAGGATTCATCAAAATCTCTAATTAAATACATGGCAGCTGGTGAATTAAGGCATTTGTCTTAGCTCTGCCATCATATAATACCTTATAATCCTGCAAGTCCAAAGTATGAATTAATTATCATTTCTGAGAGCTGGGGAGCCAGTGCCTCAAGGGGGGAGGGGATAGAGAGTGGTGGAGAGTGACAGAAAAGGGACACAGATTATCATTTCTAAAGACAAGAAGCTACTTTAGGAAGCTCACAAGCCCACATGCATGTTTATTCATCCCTGCATGTGTGTCTCTAGCAGGTATGACCAACCTCAAGATTGAGATGTGATGTTATTGCCTCATCTAAAAAACTTCTGTTTCAGAGCCATGTAATTAAGGTAATGCAAAAGAAATGCATAAAAAATCATGATTTAAACAGGTTTATGAGCTTGTATTGGGTTGCACTTCTAGTAGCCCTTGTACCACTTGTGTGTATGAATGAACATGCCATGCATATGTATATGCATATCTGTATGAGTGTATATATGAGTATATATGTGCATATATACATATACTTAGTGTATATGTATATGTGTATATCTGTATCTGTATCTGTATCTGTATCTGTATCTGTATCTCTATCTCTATCTATCTATCTATCTATCTATCTATCTATCTATCTCCTCAGGGCTAATGTTAATGTGTGATCTCACTTCTACTGTCCTCATTGGTGGCAGTAACAATAGTACCATAGTAGCCTATCAGTGACAAGGAACACAGTGTGTTCTTTTGATGTTATGCTTCAGGCCAGCCATAGGTTAGCACTCATGAGAGCACAGGCTGTTAGAATCCCTCTCCTGTCATTGGCAACACTGAATCTCAACATGTTAGCTCCTTTTCTTATTGCTATGATCAAATAACTGTGACAAGAAGCAATGTAGGGAAAAAAGGCTTAAATATGGCTTGCAGCTCAAGGGAACTATTCTACTTTGGCAGAGCAGATATGGCACAAGGCAGGGAAGGCATGATGGCAGGAGCCAAGAACCCAGCTGATCACATGGCACATGTATGCAGTGAGTAGAGGGTGAGCAGAACATAAAGCTGATTGTAAAGCTTCAAGCACATCCACAACAGCATTCCACCTCCTAGAGCAAAGTTCTACCTCCTCAACCTTCCCACGTAGCTAAAGATCAAGTATTCAAACGCGATTCTACTGGGGACTTTTCATATTCAAGCTACAACACCCAGAAAGTTTAAGTGACCTTCCAAAGTATCCCAGAGTTTGCAATTATTACAACCCTCCTTACATTCAAATGTGGCCTACTAAGCAGGCAGCTGTTTCACATCACTGAGTTCTCATGCTTTCTCATCTTTAACAGTCATGCTCACTCTCTGGCAGCTATCCTTTTGTGTTAGCCTCATCTGTGAGCCACGATATGCAACTGTCACTCTCTGCCAGCTACCCTCTTCCCTTAAAATATCGCTTTACAATCACTTTTGCTTATTCTGTGGGTTTTCTTTATAGAACACACAATTCTTTGTCTATTCCATGAAGCACCACCTTTCACCTTTGACTTTTGTAGCAAACTCTCTGGAGTGAGCTAGCCTCGGTCACCTCCTAGGCTGCACTGGTGTCTTCACAATGTTCAACAAGCTGAAGATCTATGGAAAGAAGGCATATGGATTATTGTTCATGTGTAGTGGGACCGGATAGGGAACACTACAGTATTTTAATAAACTAGAAATTGAGATACTGGCTGCAGATATTGTTCTGAGAATCTTACAGTGGTGCTAGAAAGGAATACTACAGAAGCCATCTACATGGGACACTCAGCACTGGAATGACAATTGGATGGATGAATCATGACATGTTTATAAAATACAAGCAATGATGACATAGTAAAAAAAGAAGTAAAAGTACTCCATCAGGTGTTGTAAGTTGGGTCAAAGTGAACAAGGGTCATTCAGGCTGCAGGGCCTTTGTGTATCCCCAAGGAATGGTGTCTCTGTGGATGAAGGTGAAATGAACAGAGTAAATGGATTTTATCAAAAGAAAAAAGTCAAAGAAACAATTACACACATATTTATCTTTAAGTTTACTGGTGTTACTTGTCAGAATTTGGGTGAGGAGTCACTTGAAAAAGCATGAATAACTAAAAGGAAGCTATATCGCCAAAAGCTCATGCCTGGATAGGTGATGACTTGTGAAGACTGCACCTCTAATGTTTCTTGTGGTACTTGAAGGAAGTTTAGCCCAAAGTATGTTGCTGGGACAATCTCTCCTCTCTTACAGTCCTTCTTATCTAACTTTGGGGCTGGACTTTATGACTCCTGTAAGTTTCAGGAACTCACTGAGATTTGTGAGTTGTGTTTACTCTTTGAGTTTTAAGCAGCCTTTTCCAGGATGAAATACTTCAATTCTGAGGAAATGGCTACAGAATTTTATATCATCATGAGAGGTCTTTTTGAAAAGGAATCATGGTAAGAGCCATATAACTCATAGTACACAATGCATGTATGTGCAGTGCTTGCAGTGAAATGAGTAAAGCCCTTCACGTTTTTATTTTTTATTTTTGTGTGTGTGTGTGTGTGTGTGTGTGACTGTGTTAGAGTTTGTAATTGTCATGCTGATCTACTAGCTGGTTTTTAAAAATATATTCAGCAGGATGGAATGAATGTGGTTGACTCTTGAGCTAGGCAGTCCCCAGTGAATTGGGGATATTAAAGGTGACCTCGAATCTTCTAGAGCTGGTTAGATAGGAATGTTTCTGATTCCTTCTCAGGTGATTTATGAAAAATGAGTTAAAATTGTGGATGCCAGTGTCAGGGTTAGTGTATTAGACTCTGGGAATAAACATCGTGTTCTTGTTCCTGACCTAACAGTCTCTATTTTTTAGTAAGATCTTTAAAGTTTTAGGTGTGTGTGTGTGTGTGTGTGTGTGTGTGTGTGTGTGTGTGTGTGTGAATTTTTGCCTGAATATGAAAGTCAAAGAACAACCTCAGGTATCATTCCTTAGGTGTTTTCCATATTTTAAATTATTCTGAGATGTTGTTTCTCACTGAGATCTGAAATTCACCAAGTGGTCTAGGATAACTGACCAGTGAGCTCCAGGGATCCATCTGTCTCTGCCCTTCAGTAATGGGATTACAAACCTATTACTCTTGTGGGAAATATTTAAAAAGTGAACCCACCAACTCACTGTGGGGTCAGACCACACTTCGGTGCTCCTGCCAACTGGACCACAGCGTTCCCACTGGTCCATCTCACTTGGTGGTCCCTCTGCTAGCCATCTCTCTGGTGGGGGCCCCCAAGTCATCTTGCTTCCATGCAACTCCCCTTACACTACACAATCAGCCATCTGAACACCTAATTACCCTGTAGAAACACGACTCTTAAAGCTTAATTATTCAATCATATTTATTTAACAATAAGAACACAATTTACAAGATTTCAATACAATAATTTCAGAGCCAATTGATAATGATAAAAGCTTTACCCCAATTATTCTAACCTTGTGAAAATCTTAGCTACTTATGGCTGTTTAAAACCACGAGGGGTCAGGATCTTCTTCCTGTCTGTCTGCCTCCATGTTGGCTTCTTCTCCTCTTTCCCATTCTGGGACCTCTCTATCTGTCTCCCCAACTCCTAGTTCTGCCTCCCTTTTCCTGTCCAATCACAGACCTACCACTGCTCTACTGTAATTGGACAGGGAAATTCCTGCAACTATCATGTCCCATTCAAAATTTTAATATTCTTACATGGGTTTTGGGGATTCATCTCAGCTCCTAGTGCCTGTAAGGCAATATTTGACTGATAAAGCTAGCTGTCTAGGTCCTCTGAGCTCTTTACACACCCTGGAGACATGGTTCTACTGTCACATGCTTGGTTCTTGCTCAGAAACAGTGTCTGGTTTTGTCCTGTATAGTGGTGTGTCACTCACCTGAAAACCCCTCTATGCCAGCTGAATTCTCATTTTAACTTCTGATCAGTGCCAAGGTAGTGCAGCCCTGCTGTTGATGCAGCTCCTTGTACACATGCTTGGCCTTGCGACTTTCCTTCTGTGCTGGCTGGCCTCCGAGAGTCAGCTTAACAGTGTTTGTTTCTGTCTCCTCTTGTTTTATCAACATGCCTTTGAAGAGGAAATGCAAACCTGGGCCTTGATTAGACATTTCCCTCGGCGCAGTTTATCCTGATTCTCAATTCAGCAGGTTGGCATTGGTTCTGAGATGAGGCTTCCTGCATCTCCCAGCCTGCAAAGCCCAGGAAGCTGCAGGAAGTTTCACGGAGCTGACCAGAGTGCTGAAGCAGAAGTGTGGCAGGCACAAGTGCATTATTCTTCTAAGAAGAGCTGCTGTGTTTCTGCCTCACCTCCATTAATTATCCCAGACACAACAGCAAACTCAGCAAGTTGTCAGGGATCTGTGGAAGACAAGATGGGTTAACTTACTGGTTTGGAGGAAATTAGTTGTGCGTGTGCACACGCGTGCGTGTGCGTGTGCGTGTGCGTGTGTGTGTGTGTGTGTGTGTGTGAATTTTCTATTGACCAAAGCAATGTTTAAGAGAAATAGTTTATAGGTGGCTAATAATTCCAGAAGGCTAGACTCCATGGTCTCATTGTGGTGTGGAGCATGAAGTAAGGCAGGAAGAAAACTTGGTGCTGGAGCAGTGCTGGTTCTGAAAGCTTAATTCAGAGCCACAGCATGAAGGAGAGGGAGGTAGAGGTAGAGAAAGGAGGCGAGTCTGGGTAGGATGTGGGCTTTTGGAACCTCATAGCCTGCCCCAGTGACACATCTTCCCCAATAATACCATACCTCTTAATCCCTCTCAAACAGTTTCACCAACTTTGGACCAAATATTAAAGCATGTGAGCCTGTGGGGCCATTTTCTTTCAAACCACCACAGCATGTTATCTTTGTATGAGTACACCCAAGCTTCAGAGGGAATAGGGATCTAGGATTCTAGCTCAAATCCTCATGTAGAAGTCTAGGTGATCTAGGAGGAGCCCCTGTAACCTCTCTTTAGTCCTTCCTGCTTGACATGATGTTGGGTAAGGCTCTGCAACTATGAGTGTGTGAGCAATCCTCTTAACTTCTGAACTTTTCTCCTGTATGTGGTCACTATAATTGAGGGATGGAACATTTGGAGTCTCTGCCTTAGTATTCAGATCCAGCACACTGAGCTGATAATGTCATCTTTCCTGGCTTCAATCTGCCTTTAAAACACACATGGTATCAGTCTGCACTGAGTATGGGTATCTGAACATCACATGGGACTTTAAAGGGCTTGTAAGTGACTTAGTCCTTGTTCTCTTTTTCTTCTTTATCTTCTTTTTTTTCTTCCACTTCTGCTCTTTCCATCATCAAGATCATTACTGCCATCGTCATATGATGAGGTCAATTTCAATTATGTGTTATAGGCTCTGTGGCATCTGCAAACTATGACAGGTATAGGCCTACCTATGATGCTAGCTTAGACCCCCAGTCCATGAGATTCAGTACCAGCAGGCTTATGTAAGTGGTGTGTTTGTGTGTGTGCATGTGTGTGTGCATGTGTGTACATGTGTGGGTATGTGTGCATGCATGAGTGCGTGTCTGTGCGTATGTATCTGTGCATGTGTGTGTGTATGTATGTGTGTGTGATATACCCATGTGTTCAGGCTTTCAGGTTTGCTCCATAGAGGAGCATGACTTCAGGGCATGTCAGATGTCTTGTGTCAAGGCGTGTGGTGAGTGAGATGAGTATTCCTGTAGGTGGAGGGAGATTCAGCCCAAGGAGCTGGCAGCCCAGTGGGAGAGGAGCCAAGCAGAACACCTTAATGCTGGCTTAAGCAACTTACAAATAAAGCTGAGATTCCTGATGTTTAATTTCAAGTGACTGAACATTAACATTTAATTAGCTCCTGACTGCTAAACCAATATTAAACCTAGGTGGAGGCTGTTGGCATCTTGTACATATTAGCAACCGAGAGGCCTGGCTTCTATAATGGCGACATTTTGTGAGGCAAAGCTTAGCTCTCATATAGAATCCCAGTCTACACACTGTCTCAGTGTTCTCTGAACCCTCTCCCCCCACATTCACATCTCTCTCAGACTCTTAGAAAAGGAGCAGCATCATGTGTCATGCAAAGCCCTTGGTTCCCTCTCCAGTTCTATCTTTCTGAGTGGGATGGCTTTGATGAAAAGACATGAAGTAGTTGAAACTCATCTTCGGCCTGAAGGCTGGAGCGTAGTCTCTTCCTTGTGTTACCATTCAACATTAGGAGTGCTGGGTGGACAGTGCCTTGACGTGTGGATGGAGGGGCATGGTTCTGACATGCTCCACTTCCTGCCTCTCTACACAGAGCGTCCACACAGAGCATCTCGGTTCTCATGAAAGGTCTTTTCCACCTCTTTGTTGCCACCAAGTTGGCCCCTTAGTCTAGATTCCTGTTCCTTACAGTTCTGGTCCTGTTTCTTATACATCTCACTATGGACAGTCCTTACTCATTATGATGATGTTTTATTTTATATGTATTGTATGTATGTCCACACAGATGTGGGTGCCAAGGGATTAATAATAGGCGCCTCTCTCAGTTGTTTCTTACCTTTCTTTTTTATGAGACAAGATCTCTCACTGAATTTGGAGCTTATTGATTCATCCAGATTGGCTGGCTAATGAGCCCCTAGGGTCCTCCTGCCTCTGACTCTCAAGTGGTGGGATTATAGGCTTGTATCAACACACCTAGCTTTTATGTGGATGCTGGAATTCTAAACCCAAGCCCCCCTTTTACCTAATTTTACCTACTCAGCAATGTACCCTGCCCTTAACACTTCTTGAGGACAGTGTCTCTGTGAATGGTCCATTTTCCCTTTGTTCTCATTGAGACATTGTTACATCTGACCTTGGGCCTAGAAGGTACCACCTTGCAGTCTCCTCTTCTGCCCAGTGAAGTGGCAGGTGCCTTCTTCCTAACTTTCCTATACTATCTGGACTCCACTACATCAATGCATCCTCTAGTGAGTTAGTCCCTTTATTTGCACCCGTAGAACCAGGATGCCATTATTGTCACCAAACCTGGCCACTGCAGTTGGTTCTTCATGTCTGCCAGATGACCCTAGAAGTTAGCTAGATCTGGCTTATAAAAATCTGTGTCCAGGTAATGACAAGGCTGGACTTTTGGGAGCTGTTATAGAGAGCAATGATCTGCCCAAGGCTGGAGTCAGGGATAGTAAAAGGAAGCACCAGCCTTTGGGTTCACAAGTTTGTGTCTGGAGGGAGGTAAATGTACTCAGTGAATGAGAGTGGGCATGGAAGGGGAATTTCTCAAGGAAAGAGGCAGCCTTCCAGAAGACAAGGCCAAGGGCATAGAAACAAGACTGAGTTGTTCAACTTCACATCAGAGCCAGAATCAAGTCCTGTGAGTGAGTGTCCATTTCCTTGTAGGTCCTAGAGCTCTGGGGAGGATGTGTAAAACGATTGGTGGCCTCAATAATATTATATGGGAGCTGCTGGGAATGTAGTTCTGTTGATAGAATGCTTGTCAAAATGAACAAAATCCTGGGTTCCATCCCCAGCACTGTATAAACAGGACATAGTGGTTTACATTGGTCATCCCAGAGCTGAGAGGTAAAGGCAGAAGGATGAAAAGTTCAAAGCCATGTCTGGCTGTATAGTTTGAGGCTAGCCTGGGCTACATGAGAAGCTAAGTAACCTGCTGACAATCATCTGCTGAGCCAACGGCAGTTCTAAGACTTGGTCCTGTGTCTGTTTGACTCCAGTCTGTTCTCTATGTCTACTGTTTCCTCCCACCAGTTTCTAGCCTATGGCCATTGCGTTATCCACTCCCCATCATTTATCTCCCAACAACTTCCTTATTTGTTTATTGTGCTTCTCACATGTGCCAAGGACCTGGCACATCCCTGTCCTTGAGCTATTTGACTCCAAAAGGACAGAGCCAAATAAGTCCCATCAAGACAATTAACTATAGACTGACTAGTGGGGTCAGTATGTTTTCCTTGAGAGAGTAAGGAGACCATCATAGTATTGACACTCACCCTGGGACTTGGGGGATTGGAAGAACAAGGAATGTGATAAGTTAGTGAAGATTGTCCAGTTTCTATCTCTCCTCAAGTTTTTAGGGGCATAAGCCATACTGTGTCTCCACTGGTTCTAAGATGGGTAGACATTGCTGGGACAATGGTCTCATCACAGCTGTATTTCTGTACTCTGTTCTTTGTATATGTATTTGCTTTGTGTGTGCATGTGTGCATGTTCATGTATGTGTAGCTGCATATGTGGAGGCAAGAGGATAATCTTGGGTATCATTACTCAGGCACCTTCTACCTTGTTTGAATCTGGCCTGGAGATTACCAAGTTGGCTAGGCTGGCTTGCCATCATGTCCCAGGAATCTGACTGTTTCTACTTCCCCAGTGGTAATATGGCAAAATGTACCATCTCACCTGCCTCTTTTTATCTGGGTTCTGGTGTGTGAGCTTGAGTCTGTATGCATGGAGGACCACATCTTGCTGACTGGACCAGATGCCTAACCCCCATTTCTCTGAGTTCATGGTATTGTGGTGGGAGTTCTGGAGGTCTTTATTCTTCCTCATGATCCAGACACACATCACCTCCTCATCTTGGTCACATTTGGCTTCTTATCATCTATTGTAGTGGCTTGTCAGTATGACTCAGCCCTGAGTGGTAGGGACCAGTCCTTTTCCAAGCTGCCCTGCCTCTTATTCAGCTGCTATGCCAGCCAAAAGCCGAGGCAGACAATCCCAAATCCACTTAACTGTTATTTGCTTGAAATATTTGAAAGGGCTGGCTTGGCCCATCTTCAAATATTTTGTTAGCTAATCAAAGCCAGATTGCGGTCAGAGGCCATATCTAAATTTATTAGGAAAATTAATAGACCATTTAGATTTTATTGGAATTAAGCTAAAATACGATAAGCAGTCACACCAGCAGATAGTCATTAATTATTACACTGACCCTAGTGATAGGCTCCTAATGAAATATTGACTTGACGTAAGTCTTGGTGCCCGAAGACCAGGCAACAGCATCAAGAGGGGTTCCCCCACCCTGCCTGCTTGGAGTTAATTTGGTTGAGACATATTAGAAGAGGGTTCAGTAAATATGCTTCATTCTTCCAGGCAGCATCGTCTATGCACCTACTGTCTGCAAAGTTCTGGATCTACAAAGCAGATATCCCTTATTTGAATACTAGTTCTGGGCCTTCATTATAGTGTGATTTTGAATATTTTCCTCAACATATTTGAATCATCACTTATGTAGCTGAATAATATGGACAAATGTGACCAGGCTGAGATGAGAAGTCACAGGAATGGTGTGTGTGTAACAATGGGCAGCTATACGGTACTGGGGTTGCTGTTGTTGTCCATGCGACTTTCACACAGGGATGCAGCCGGTTCTTCATGGAGAGATGATTTCTTCTGGATGTGTTCCCTTCAAGTCCTGGATAGGATCAGAGAAGGCTTCATAGGCTTGTTGGTTATTCAGTGGACCAGCAAGGTCAAGAACTTCTAGGTAGACAGTGTTACATAAACAGGCGTGAAGCTCCCTGTTACCCATAGGCCTTTAGAGCTGAAGGGGGACATGCTACCATTAGATGAGCATCAGGACCACAGAGAGGGTAAATGTGCTCCATGCTGATTGATTTACACCCATCTCTGTGAAGTGTACATGCAGTGACGAGAAAGATGAAATGGCCATTCTGTTTTCTTGTGTGTGTGTGTGTGTGTGTGTGTGTGTGTGTGTGTAAAACCTAGGAACAACAAATGAGAGAAATCATTCAATACCCGTTTCTCTGGGATTGACTTAATTTGCATACTATGGTATTCTCTGATCACATACATTTTCCTGCAAATGGCATAACTTTATTACAATTTTTGGCTTATAAAGCTATGTGTATGTAATGCACACTTCCCTTATCCATTTCTCTGTTGCTGAACATCCAGGTTGGTTCTGTAACGCATCTATTGCTAACAGTGCTGTGGTAAACATGTATGGGCCAGGATCTCTGTGATATGCAGATGTGGATAAATACCTAGGAGTGATACAGCTAAAGTAATTCAGAGGATCTACTGAAACTAGAAACTGCCGTAACTCATTTCTTAAACTTAATAAAACGTGAAGAAAGCATTGATATATATGGGTATTTTTTCATGTAGCAAATACAGACATATGTCCTCTGAAGAAGAATATCCATTTCTGTAAACACACACACACACACACACTCACACACACACACATACCACCACCACTACTACCACCACCATCACCACCACCATATCACACAACACACACACTGCATATGGGCATACATCTTCCATTTCTCTATTGTCTAATGTATTTGTATGTGGGATTCTATACTGAGGTGTACATCCTATATACACATAGTGTTCCCATGCTCCACTTCCTGTGTGTCTATATTTTAATCTCTGTCTGCATACAGGCGTGAAGATAGAGTGCTTCCTATACACAGTGCACGAAACATTCACTTCTGTTGAATACATACCTGTATATTGCATATACAAATGTAGACGCCTTCAGTAATACACCTGAAACATGGAAAAACATACAATTAATAAATAAACATAAGAAGGTATAAACTAAGCTAGATCATTCCAGAAAATAAATCAGAAAATATATGAAGGGCAGAGCAGGGCAACTGACCCCATGACCATACAGGATCCAATATAGTAGATCCAGGTGAGTGTTGGCGCTAGGTTAGATCAGCCAAGAGCACTAAAGGAAAACCAAGCCTTCCCTGTTCAGTGTGACTGTAAAGCTCATCAGGCAAAGGAAGTGAAGACCTGGCTGGGAACAGCATCCTGTGGCCAGAACTTGATGAACAAGTGATCAGTGGAAAATTGAGTCTCTGTGCTGGGACAACCTAGGTCCCATTGTGCCCGTGAACCCTGAAAAGGTACAAGTGACCAGGGGTCTTAATGTTCAGGGTCAGTGCCTCCAGCTCGTGAATAAGGGTGGGTCAGCAGATGAGGACTTGTGGAATCATAGGAAGTAGTGTGGTAATGTGGATGAAAACCCTGTGATTCAGAGCCTTACAATGACCTGTGACTTATTTCAGGGTGAACTTTGAAAAATGAAATAGAGAAAAATTCTAAGACTTTTGATACTGGGTTATTATCCATTGCCTCAAGGTCACTAACCAGAACCTTAAAAAGTAAGCTATCCTGTGGAATGGGGCTTTGTTCCCTGGTGCTGCTAGGTGTGTGAGGAGGAAGGGAAGCAGCACATAGGCTGGCCAGCCTTTGTGAAGGCCAAGATGAGAGAAGCAATACCAAGGGAAAAGAGGCCATGGTTGGAAGATACCCCATCATAGAGGCAACTGGAATCTGGCTTCTCGGACACAGCGTAGAATCCTGCAAGGCACCAAGAAGAAATTGAGATGACTGAATGGGCCTTGTGCAAGCGT
The DNA here is from genome assembly GCF_978045245.1 of Mus caroli. NCBI lineage: Eukaryota > Metazoa > Chordata > Mammalia > Rodentia > Muridae > Mus > Mus caroli. Next base: position 2,250,945 of record NW_028227272.1, read on the forward strand.
GCATGTCCTCCATTCTAGACCTAAGGAGGTAAAATCAGAATTTCTGCAACTTGAGACCAGCTTGTGCTCGCAGCAAGACCCTTTCTTAAAAACAACTGCTGCAACAAGTGTAATGATACATGCCTACACTTGGAAGTCAGAGGCAGGAGGATTATTGGAAGTTTCAGGATGGTCAGACTTCATAGTGAGTTCCAAGAGAGCTAAATCCTCTAAAAGATTAAATAAGAAAATTTAACTTGGTATTACACATCTGATCACATTACTTAGAAAATAAATCCTATTGTTACTATTATTATTATTATTATCTATTGGTATGTGTGAGAGAGTATATTTGTGTGTGTAAATCTGCATGTGTGGCAACTGCTAGAGGGAAATTTTCATGAATTGATTCATCCTTTTGCTGTTGGTTATTGAGGATCAAACCAGGGTTGTCAAGCTTCTGAGAAAAATAGAAGTTTTACTTACTGAGTCATCTTGGCTTATCTATATGGTTGGGGACTCTATCTCTAATCCTAATCCTAACCCTAACCCTAACCCTAACCCTAACCCTAAACCTAGCCAAAGTCTATTCCTAAACCCTAACTTTAACCCTAACTCTAACTCTCAATCCTAGTTATATCTGTATCTATAAGTTATAACTATATCTATCATCTATAACTATTTATCTCTATATCTAACCTACCTATATACTATCTATGTCATCTGTATATCTATTATCTGTATTATGTCTATAGCTATATCATCAATACTTCTATATAATCATCTATATCCTATCTGTCTGTCTGTCTGTTTGCCATCTTTCTATCTTTTGACAGGCTCTTACTGTGAAGCCTTAGTAAGCCTGGACCTCATGACCTCTGCCTCCCCTGTGCTGGAATTACAATTGCTTATTTGGATGAAGACAAATGGGTTAAAAACAGACCAGGTTCAGAGTGTGGCTGGAAGCAGACCACAGGATTCTGGGGACATGTGTGACAGCCATGCTTTAGGGTATTCTATCATCACCCACTCTCAGAGCTCCTGACCTTCTATGCAGCACATTAATGTATTTTACTAATTATAAATGCAATTAAAAAGTACTGAAATAAAATTAGGCTGATCTATCTAATTTACATTAAGCACTTTCAAATTATGCAGATTGTAAAGTCTCTCTCTTACTCTCTCTCAATTTGGGTTTCGGGGTAAAATTGTCTGCATTAAAACAGCTGGAAAAACCCTTGTAGGAAAACAAATTTCTTTTCTGTGATTATTCTCAGTGTGTGAGTTAATTTCCCAGGCAGTAATATACTTGGCTGGCATCTGGCTGTGGGTCCCAGAGCAAAAGACATATGTGTTTAGAGCAGGCTGGGGGGTTGGGGGGGGCTGGGCTGTGTGGGGGAGGGATAGGAGTTGTTTGGTTACTCAGGGAACGAGGTTGAAAGGCTAACTAGGCAAAAAATACTGGACCGATGGTTGCTAAACTGTTGCAATTTACTAAGTGAGCCACAGAATGGCAGACTCGATGTATAGGTCCTTGGAATAGAACCATCTGGTGAATTTATCTAGCAGTGTATGTACTTTTCATTTTATTTCTTCTTTCTTTTTATTTATTTATTTTTGACATCCTTGGCTGTTAGGCAGAGAGAGTGATTGCCAAGCGTTATTAAAAGTCAAGTCATTCTCTTCTGCCTGCCGTGAAAGCTGTGTATAGAGCATCTCTAGTTCACTCCCAGAAGTGAAGCTGAAGAAAGGGGTCTAGCGTGAGCTGTTTCACCATGGAGAGCTGAGCTCTTGTGCATGCTTCCCCACTGGGGCTGGGAGGGGACCCAGGCTCAGGCTGGCTCTGCTAGAGGTTATGGTCCCCTGGGGATGAGACCTTACTGGGGGCATGTTTGGAGATTAGATCTGATCCCCTGCTTCCTTGGAAGCGGAGGTATAATAAGCTCTTCTCGGGAGTTGCCTGTAAGCTCCTTAAAACGCTGTAGTGCGGTTTAGCTTCCCTTGCTCCATGCACTCAATTTTATTTGCAGCCCAAACTTTGCCCTTTAAGCTCCCCATCAAAAGGTAGCCTCAAGTAATTCCTCAAATTGAAGCTGTTGAGCTGGAGCAACGAGAAGGCTTGGACAGATCTCTTTTTCTCCCTCCACTACCTTTGGATGATGAAGGGATGATTCTGCTGGGGGGCTGGGTATCAGCCTTGTCCCTTCTGTCACGAAAACCATAGCAGACACTGACCGTCCATAGTCTTGCCAAAAGGCTGTTGGGCATTATGATACTCTCACTTGTGTAGGATGGATATGAACACTCTCTGTCTCCTGAGATCTGCAGGCTCAGTGGCCATTGCTGGGGTGAGGTTACTCTGGGCCCCTCAGCTCTCCAGTCTTTGCCACACTCTCACGGGAAGGTGTGTCCAGACTCAATCTTCCTCATGTCAAGAGAAAGCCATTCAGAGCTTTATAGATGGCTCCTCATAGGCATCCAGTTACTAAGTCAGCCCTAGACTCATGGCTCTCTACTCAGAACATAACCAAAGGCAGGATTTGATTCGATGGGTATCTTGCCATTTTCTCTCTACTCTTTGTTACCCCTCTCTTAGTCCAAACCTAAGCAGAACATAACAGTGGCAAATATCCCTGCTCTTTGTCTCTGACATCCTTCCTGATCCCTTGGTTAAAAGTAAGTTTTTGTGTGCCTTTGGGCCCCAGGTTTGCCTTTTTGGGCACATACAAGTTTCCAAGAAAGTCTACATCCTCATCAAGGGTCCTCCTTCAGTTAGCTTTGGGAGGGATGTGGAAAGTGGGCAGAGAAATTACAGGGGCTCTGGAAACAAAGTCCTGTAGTTTACTAACATGGCCTCTCTTGTTCCAGCTGCCTATATAGCTGTTATCAAATCCTGGTGTGTGTGTGTGCGTGTGTGTGTGTGTGTGTGCGTGTGCGTGTGCGTGTGTGTGAATAGGTTATAAGCCTAGATGTCTGGTATTTCACTCTATTATTCTCTACCTTATGTTTTGAGTTATGCTCTCTCACTGAGGGAATCAGGAGTTCACTAATTGTCTATCCCAGGTAGCTTTTGAACCTTAACAATTTGCCTATCTCTGCCTTTCCTAGGGCTAGGGTTATAAACATATGCCTGGCTATTATGTGGGTCCTGGAAACCCAAAGTCAAATCCCTGTGCTGGCATGGCAAGCACTTTACCTACCAAGCCATCTCCCCTGGGCTTTACTTTCCAAGAGTGGAGTTTCCCACTGGGAGCCTCTCATTACCTTCTCACTTGAAGCCCCATCAGTTGGGCTCCCATGAACTATTAGATGAAATGGAGGTGAATTAATAAAGTGATCGAGTTCTGCTAATGGACTGTGGGCTCTTACAGAACTGGGGGTTACATATTTAAGCAGAGCAGTCACACCAGGTTGAGTGGGAGGTGCCACTTTCTCTGGTCCTTCTGTAGGGCCACACCATCCCTTGAGTCTGTGAATATGGCCAAGGTTTTGAAGCTCCAGAGAGCCTCATTCTTTCCTTGTTCTTCTCTCATTTCTGCCTGCAGTGACCTTCTTGGCCACATTCCCTGTCAGGAAGACCTGTCCTTGTTCATCCTAGCTCATGCTATTCTCTACTTGTCAAACTTTCTCTCCTTCAAAACTCAGGCCAGAGAGTTCCTTCAGAAAGGCATTTCTCAGCACTGCAGTCAGTTCACGGCCACACTCCTCCATTCCAGCATGGCTAGCTGGCTTTCTAGAGATCTCCCTAAAGACTGAGGCAGAGTCTAAAGCAGCTTGGTAATCTTTGATGCCAGCATGATGCATGGAATAGTTGGTAAGTAGATGCCAGCAAGTGAAGAATGAATGAATGTATATATTCCTATATTGACAGAAGTATGGGTTGAAGATATCTATATTTATATCAGTCTATGTCTGTATCTACATTCATATCTATACAGACAACTAGAGCAACATTCATACACATATTTCCTGGACAGAAAGACATTCAGAACTGTCCAGGATGAACAAGCCTGTCTACATATGGGCAGCTAGGTACGAATTTGGAGCTGGAGCCATGGATCTCAGATCTCTCAGAGAAGAAGGATCTATACCATAGCATAGGTTTGATTAGATAAGGGTATGATCAGTTCCTCTTTATCCTTACCATTCCCCCAACCAAAGCCTTAATGACAAAGCATATACCAATGGACAGACGAATGAGATAGAGACAAAAGAAGTCCTTCATTCATAAATTAATAAATGTGTGGATAATGGGTGGACAGATGGATTGATGAAAGGTCAGGTGGCTAAGAAAGGGAGAAAGAGTATGGGATATGCATACAAAAATGAATACATAGGTCAATGGATACATAGCTGGTTAAGTGATTGAGGCATGTGTGAGGACATAGCTTGGAGGATGGAGGTTAGGTGGGTGGGTGGAGGACATGGCTTGGAGGATGGATTAAGTAGACGGATGGTTAGGAGAAGAGGAAAGCATTCGTACTAGCTCATGACTGAATCCATGGAGAGTAGATGGTTGAGTAGATGAGAGAAAGAGAGACACATTCACATGGATGACTGCATGAATGGGTGGGTGAGAGAGAAGAATGGATTCATACATGAAAGATATATGGACTGATGTTTAGTTGAATAAGACATGAATACATAAATAATACATGCAGGTGCATAGGTACTAGGTATGTTTGTACAAATGAATTAACACACAGGTGGATACATTTACTGACATTGCTTGTGGAACCTCCAAACCCAGCAGGGCCTTGGTTACAGACACACAGCCAGCAGAGTTAGTGTTCACAGACAGAATCCTCAACTTGAGGATGCTTTTGTAGATAGTTCCTGGGAAATTCACAGGCTAATAATTCTGAGGACAGATGAACATGCTGGCCTGCTGTGAATTCTAGATCGGAATAGCATTGCACCCAGACTGAGGCAGCCTGGCCTTTGTAGACTGTACACCCCTCCCATCTGCCCTGTCCTCCTTCTTTCCCTCAGGGGCTGTGATAGCCAAATCCTAATTAATTGTGTAACCTTCCAGCAGGCCCAGCCTGGACACCAGCGTTGTCTCTGCCACCATGGCAGCTGCCTGCCCTTGCGGCCTGCAGGCTCCCCTCCCAGACAAATGTACTTAGCGGGTGCTTTCCTCACATTAATAATCAGAATTGACAAGTTCTAAATGAGGCCCGCCTTGGTGTGCAAGGCGGCTCTGATGGATAGGTGGGAGGACTGACGGCTCCAGAGAAATGTTTTTGCCGTTACCTGCATTTCTCTGACAGGTTTTTAATAGTCCCACTAAAACTGAAGTATATTGGAAAAATTTGTAGATGAAGTGCAAAGGAATGGAGGGACTTGGAGGTTCTGAGGTGGAAAAGTACAATCTGGGGAAGATGGGGTTGCTCTGAACTTGTTGTACTCTGAAGATGCTGCTCTGGTGGGTAGAAGTGGGACTGAAGTGAGAGATCATTTAGCCACTGTCTTTGAGGAGATCTGGGTTGGATTTGGGGCAATGCTATGGCCTGAGTGGTTCATGGGAGCTGTAGCTGAGCACTTTGGGTTAGAATCCTACTGGGGCTGGAGTATGTTAGAATGTCCAATCCCATGGGTTCAGTCACTTAACACCCTTATTAGTTTGTCAGACATTTATTTACCACCAGTGCATACATCTCAGATATGAATTGTATCTGTGAGTTCAGAATACTATTAATGGGGGGAGGCCCCTGGGAGGTCTTGGGAACTTGGATTCTAACACTTAGATCTGCTACCTCCTCAGCCTTAGCTTTGAGTGATGGGGTCAACTATGTCATATTTGAGGTAGCTCCAAGTCCACATCATAAATGGGACTGGTGTGAGGATTGGGAAGAGTTTAAAAGGGGCATAATGACTAAAGGGTTCAGGAAAGCTAAGAAGAGGCATAGTTCATGGAGTCTGTTACCAGAGGAGAGTTGTCTGTGTTCCTAAGATCCAAGGTGTGTGTGTGTGTGTGTGTGTGTGTGTGTGTGTGTGCGTGCGTGTGTGCGTGCGTGTGTGTGCACGTGTGCGTGTGCGTGTGTTGGGGTGGAGTTTGGTACCAAAGGGGCGTTGTCTGTATTCTAAAGAGCAAAGGCATGCAGGATGGAGTGGTGTGGGAACTCTCAGAAACCAGAGGTGTTCCAGAGGGTTCTGTGCTACAGGATTGGTCATTAGGAGAAGATAAAGCCATAACTGGTCTATATTCCAGCAAAGAGGCAGTACGGAGAAGGTCACTCCAGCAAATTCCATGCATTATGGCACAACTCTTTGTGGTCCTAATGTATCTCTCTGATCATGCTCAATAGGATAGGGACTCATTAATATTGATGAAGGACAGCCTGACTGAACACACAGCAGGGTGAACACAGGTGCAAATGGGAAAACATCACCTCCAGGAGATACACAGTGACCTCAGTCCACACAGATACCAACACAGGGCCAACTGACAGGGAGGTAGTATATGGTTAAAGGAGTGTTCATCTTCACAGAGACATATTGCATGGCTGCTCCTATCTGCCTTTAAGCTGAAGTTAGGTAGGCTCCATGACTTATCAGGACTTTACCAAAATACCCATTCTGTATCCCCATTTCCACCCTTCCTTCACTTAACCACAGAAAGTTGTCTTAGTCTTATTTGTGTTGCTATGACAAATTTTCTGAGGCCAAGTAATGGAAAGACAAGAGATGTGTTTTCTCCTCGTCTGGAGCCAAGGTCTATGTGCTGACTTCAGTTGGATGGACTTCTGCTGGATACTTATTTGGTAAGAGGTGGAAAAGAAGATGGCTGAGGTCTTTGGAAAAAAAAAAGGAGAGCATACAAAGGGGCTTAGCTAGTTCCTTCTCATTTATTCCTTTACAACAGAGATGCCTGGGACTCACTGTAGAGCTCAGGCTGGCATTGATATTTCAGCTTAGGAAATATTATAGCACTAATTCTAGAGAGGCCACATCATTGGCAGCCAGAAGCAAGCTAAGCCAGTTATAGGTCTGTTTCATTTTTCAGTGAGTGGATTGGTCCTTGAGACAGAAGTCAACTTCTTGGAATTCATGAAGAATCCAGGTCCTTGAAAGGGACTGCAGTTGGTGGGAGAGACCAAGCTGAGTCAAACAGACACTGTGCTATCCCAGGATCTGCTTCCCTGCTTATTGCTAGACAGACACAGAATTTGCTTTGCTTAGCTCAGGTTAGCCGGCTGGGAACATTTACATTGGGCCTTCCTATTTCCTGACATCCCTCCTAAATTGTCAACCTTTCCCAGAAGGCACCAACCCAGGAAAAGAAAACATACAAACCAAAGTCTGTTAGTGACACTTCAAGGCCTGAGCAGGAGATGGAGATGTCTCCTATTCTGTCCTGTAGATGCTCTCTGCCAAGCCTGGTCAGTGTGCATGCTTTGGCATAGGATGCTCAAGTTGGAAGCCTCAGGTCATAAGATACTTACACACACCCTGGGGTCCATGGAGCAATCTGAATCACAATCTTTTCATTCTTCACTTGGGGGTGACAGTATGTACCACTCTTCCATTGTGTGATGGTTAATTGTTACTGTCATCTTGATATATCTGGGAAGAATAAACCTTGATTGAAGATGCATGTCCATGAACTGTGGGAATATCTGCTGTGTATTTTCTTTAATGTTACTTGCTGGCAGAGAGCCTAGCCCACTGTGGACAGTACCATTCCCAGTCAGGTGGGCCTTGGTTATATAAGGATGGTAGCTGAGCAGCCAGAGTAATCAAGAGAGTTAGCGCGTTCCTCCTCTGGTTCCGTTCTTGCCTTTATGCTACTGACTTGTCTTCTCTTGATGACAAAGTGTAATCTGAAACAAATCCTTTCCTCTACAAGTTGCTTTTGGTCAATGTTTTATTACAGCAACAGAAACCTAAGTTGGACACAGTGTACTAGTTTAACTATCAAGCCAACACAATCTTGAATCACTTGGGAAGAGATTCTGAATGAGGCATGAACTTGGCCAAGTTGGCCTGTAGGCACTTCTATGAGGGATGGTTTTTACTGAGTTAACTGAGGTAGGAGGAGCTGCGCAGTGTGGGCAGCACCATTGGATGGCCTGGGCCCTGCGCTGTAGAGGAGAGAACCTGCTGAGCATAAGCATGCACTCATCCCTGTCTTTCTGCCCTTGATGATGGGTGTGGCTGGGTCCCACCATCTTGGTTTCCTTGCACTAATGGATTGTTACTCAGAACTGTGAGCTAATGTAAGTCCTTTCTCCTGGAAGTTGCTTTGGTCCAGGTATTTTATCACAGCAATAGGAAACAAAATTAAGACACTCAGTGTTCCTTTAAAAAAACTCTTTGTGTGTGTGTGTGTGTGTGTGTGTGTGGTTGTGTGTATGCATATTCTTGGGTGAGCTTGTGCTAAGGGATGGTTAGAAGATACCCTCTGAGGGTCCTCAGCATTCACTCTGTTCAAGGTTGCTTACACCAGGCCAGCTGGCCTGTGAGCTTCTCTGGAGTCTCTTGTTTCCTCTGATGTCACTTTAGAACTGTTGGGCTGGGTTACTTATGCATAAGGCTTTATGTTAGTTCTTAAAATTTGAACTCAGCTGCAGCAACTACTTCACTTGCTGACTACCTCACAATCTCCACCTTCCAGCATGTTTTTCACTAGTTGGCAGCAACCTACAGAGGCCACAGGCCCCGAGGCCCATAAGCTAACCCATCCTTGGGATCCTCCCAGAAGGCTGCCTGGCCACTAATTACAGAGCCCAGTTTCTGGGTTAATTTACCTTATTATCAAACGAGGTCAGGACTGACACATTCACACAACCAGAAATCAATAAGGCAGAAACCAGCTTGCTATCAGGGCTTATTACTCAGTAGCCACACCAGCATAAGATACATTGAAATGCTGGAAGGGTTCTGGAATCCCTCGTTTCTGGGAGAGAGGGGTCATCCAAAAATGTAGAATCTAGACCAATGTTTCTTAAACACAAGCAGGAATCATGGAGAATCCAAGTGAGCCGGATGGGCCAGCTGCAGGAACGGTGCTCTGAGCCTCTGGATGTTATCACAGAGAGTGTTACCCTCCAATAGACAATGTGCAGTCTGCATTCCTGGGTAATAGTCATAGAATTACTGTAGGAAGGACTGGAGGGCTGGCACATGGGAGTTTCTCAAGCCATTTCTGTTGTCTGATGTGAGTTCTTTTAAGCATTTATGATCATAATGGTATTTATGATAACAATTATTAATATAAATGGCTACCATTTGTCTCCAAGTGAACTCCACCATAATTACTCTTGATAGAGGGGTGCTTTCTGTGCTTAGAGTCCTCCAGTGCTGATGTCTTCCAGATCTTCTCCTGTTACCCATGTCTCTATTCCTGTTCACATACTATCCTTTTCAGCCTTCCCGGAGTCTCCTGCGAGCCATGTTCCCATTCTTCAAATTCTATTCCTGACACAGAACAGACACATGGATTTTCATTCTTTTTAAAAACCTTTAATTTATACAAAGATCTGTTTCCTGCCACTCAAACCCCAGCTTTGCCTGAATCACCAACATCACCTCCACCACCACCTTCATCAACACCACCACCTGATTGTTCTCCTCCTCCTCCTCCTCCTTCTCCTCCCTCTTCCTCTTTCTCCTCCGCTTCCTCTCCTCTTCCTCCTTCTTGTTATTATTACTATTGTTATTATTTTGATTTCTACTTCTATTACTGTCTTTGAAGTTCTGGCCATTGATCTGAAGGCCTAGCACATGCCAGACAAATGCTCTATCAACAAGCAACATACTCAGTGTCTTCTGGCTATCATTTTTGTAAGTTTTGACACTGTCTATGTAGATTGTCCAGGCTGGCCTTGAACTCCTTATGTAGGTCAGACAGACCTTGAATTTGACAGCCCCATCCTCAGCCTCCTGAGTCCCAGGGATGATAAGCCTGTGAGACTCTGGAGAGTTTGGGCATCATACTTGGCCCCTAACACATTTCATGGTTAGAAAAGGATCTATTTGGCTGACCAGGAACTTGATCTGGCATGACAGATATGAGCCTAGAAAGTGGACATGCAGTCGCTAATGGACCAAAAGGAGGCCCTGTGGTCCACCAGGCCCCACTCAGAATGTCCATCTCCCTCTCCCAGGAGGAGCTGGAAAGAACAAAGCCAACTGTTCCAGGAAAACAAGCTCTGGCAGTTTCCACGGAGGCAAAGAGAATCATTTTTCTTAGGTGTGCGAAGGTCCTCGAAGACCGAGGTAATAGGTTTCTTTATTAAAAATTAATCTTCTTGTAAAACCCTTGCAATACAATGCACTTTAATAAATCAACCCACGCTTCCGAACACATTTATTATCCCTTCTCTGGAAACCATGTAGCCCAGGGAAATTGGTGTTGCTATTAGCCCACAGTGGGGCTCACTAATGAACTCAGATGGGGGCAGAGCCCAGGACAGCCTGAAGTCTGAAACCTGCAGGGTAGTAGGGATATCACACGAGTATTGGGATGCTGCTGGGATCTTTTGGTTGAATCGCCCAGTAACTAAGACTGTGCTATGCTCATGGCCTTGGGCGTACTCAGTAAAAAAAGACCCATCGATGTGACCATATTCCTGCTGCTGAAGGAATTGTGTGAGTCTCCTGTTCTCAAGGTAGGAACTCTTGGATGTTGATGACATTGGCTCTAAGTTGCTAGTCAGGGGCTGTTGGTCAGCACCTGGTGGCTTCTTCGTGGTGCTGCTCACCCTTCATCTCTGTGTTGTGTCTTCCGATGTCCCTGCTGGAGGACACTAGGATCCCAGAGGAGGTAGACTTCCCCTTCTCTCCTACCTGCCCCCTAAACTCTATTCCTAGCTCAACTGTATTGAATTTGCTCTACAGTGTTTATTCATGTTGAGGACGTTTTATTTTTGTGTTTTTATGTGTCTGTGTGTATAGGGGTAGGTGCTCTCAGGGGTCAAAAGTGGGCATCAGGTCACCTGGAGCTGGAGTACAAGGTAGCCATGAGCATCCATTGTAAGTGCTAGAAATTAACTTGAATAATTGAGCAGAAAGCACAACACTTAATAGGTTTTCCAGCTCTGAAGCCTAACTATGATGCCTGCCTTCTAGACTCCTGCAGGTTACAAACTTCTCCCAGGTGCCTTCTAGTCCCCTACCCCCACCCCCGGATGGAAGCAGCCCTTTCCGTGAAGAAAAGGCACAATCCTCCCTTTCTCCGGATCAGGATGGCACTTGGCCCCAATGGCACACTGCCTGAATCACAATTTCCAATGGACCCTGTCCCTCCTTTAGATGCCCCTTCCTCAGCAGCTCTGCCGCCCCAGAGCCATGTGGAGAGAAAGAATCTAACCTGTATGTGTTCTTTCCCTTGAGGTTCCAAAGAAAGTCATTTCTCCCCTCTCTGCTTCTCCTGTGTGAATAAACACCGGAAACAGGAGGCCCACCCACCTGTTAGTAAGTCAGTGAGACAATAAGACAGACTCCAATTCCATCTGGGGTTCACCTCAGGACAACTCACTTGCCTATACGCCCATGTCATCTTTCTGTGTGGATATGCACATGTGCATGCACGAGTGTCTGTGTCTGTGTGTATGTGTGTGTGTGTGTGCGTGCATCTAGATGTGCACATGTTTGTGTTTACATTGTGTGTGTGTGTTGTGCATCACATGTGTATGCACATGAAGGCTGGAGGACGACCTCAGATGTCATCTTCAAGAATGCCATCCACATTGCTTGTTGTGAGCTAGGATCTACCAGATCTGGAATGTGCCACATGGGCTGGGCTGGCTCGTTGCACCCCAGGGACATGTCTGTGTCTTTCTCTTCGGCACTGGATTACAAGCATGTATAACCACACTGGTATTTTATTGTGTGTGTCCTTGGAGTTGAGCTTGGGTCCTTCTGTTTGCAATGCAAGTGCTTTACACACCAACTTATCTCCCTAGCAGAGGACTAATATTACCAAGAGATTTTGGTGTGGTGGGGAGAAAATGGAACATCTTGATCATGATGGACAAGGAAGGGGGTTTGGCCTGAGATTAGGATTCAAGGCTGCTGCCCATGGCTAACGTATCTTAAATGATGATATCACCCCTTGGCTCCCATGTGTGACTCATGCTCAGTATGTGAATTAGAAAGGGCATCTCTTCTGCCTCCTAGTCTCACTATGTGGCACCTCTGTGGATCGTCACACCACCATCCTTGTTCGTCTCTTCCTCTCAATCTAGCCCATGGGTAAGTCTGCAGATTCTTCTGCTGTTATCTCTAAACCCTTCCCACTTTTCTGCCAGACTTCCTGTTCTATATTCCCTTTGCTACTCTTGTTCTCTTCCTGTCTCCATGTAGTGCTGTAACAAAACACCACAGCCTGGATCTTGATGCATAACAGAAATGTATGTCTTAACATTGTGGAGGCTGGAAATTTAAGATAGAAGGTACTAGCAGCTAGCTGATTCTGTTCTGTGAGGTGCACTTCCTAAAGGAATGGTTTCTGCACACACACACACACACACACACACACACACCCTCCCCTGTCCTGGCCCCATGTTAAGAGAAGCAAATTACTCTCTAGCAAATGTGTCCAACCATAGGCTATGGGCTGTATGCAGCCAAGAGTAGCTAGGAGGTCAGTTCAACACAGAATTGTAAACCTAGAAAAATCATTGTGAGATTTTATTTCCCCCTCTTTTGTTTTGTTTTTACTTGATACTACTTGATATTTGAATTTGATAGATGGCAACATTGTATCTCAATGCCAAAAAATGATTTTCTTATAGAATGTTTATTTCCTTCATAAAGATTCAGCTCTCAAGAGCAGAGTACCTTCCACAGGCCCCAGGCGCTGTGAATCTTCTTGACAAAGCAAAACAAAAAACAAACAAACAAACAAAAACCTCTGAAGTATTGCTCCAAGGAGGAAGAGTTCATTTTGGTTCATGATTTTAAGAGATGTCAGTTCTTGGTTCTGTTGCTTCTGCAACCCTGGTGATCATAGTTTCAGTGACAGCTAGAGAGGGGGTGAACAGACACCAGGAAGAGAATGAATGTCTATGCCTGCTATCTTCCTCTCCACCCCCTTTTCCTCCATCTGGGTCTCTAGTCAGGGCAAGTTCTCTTTCCTTAGGTAAACACCTATTAGACACAGCTGAGAATGTGCCCCAGAAATCCCCTAGGGGGCACTCAGTCAAACTAAGCTGACAACCATTGTTGACATACGATCTTGGGATGATGACTCAGTCAGTGGCTAAAGAACCTGCTAGGCAAACACAACTTGAGTCTGGTTCCCCAGCACCCACACAAAAGCTGGGCATAGTTCCATATGCCTGTGGCCACAGTGCTGGCCATCCAGTGCAGCCAACCAGTGAGCTCCAAATGCAACGTCTCAAAAGCGAAGGTAGAGAGCAGTAGAGGAAGGCACTTGACATTGGCCTCTGGGATCTACATACATTCTTACACACTGGTGAACACACACACACATACACACACACACACACACACACACACACACACACACACGTTAAATAAATACCATCAGTTTGGAGGTTAGGATTTCAATGTGGATTTTGAAGTAGGCAAATGTATTCAAGTTGGAATGTCTAGGACTTAAGCCTCATCTCCTTGTGTGTTGTTTCTGATGCCAGCCATGTTGTTCCTCTGCTGGAGAGTGATCTCACCGAAGCACAAGATTGAGAGCTTCTCTATCTGGGCCCTGCAGAGACTCTGTTGCTCCTGACTAATGCAGAACAGACTCTTGCCTCAGAAATTCAGGTCCTTCTCAGTCTGCTTCTCTTTGCCAGGAGTCTGGTCATCTGTCAGTCACCCTTCATGGGCTTCACATCACCTCAAGGCTGAACTATCTGGAACTTCCTGTCAGTCATGGCTTTGGACCATTGCCCAGGCCGGTTCCCCTGCTTGCTCTTGTCTGCTGGGTCTTCTGTTAACTGATTGCTTATCTTGTAAGACTTAGATGTGGTTTTTTTATAACATGTATTTTTGGAATATTTTCTCAATGTTACTCATTCAGGATTAGGAGATGGGAAAAATGACCACCAAATACCTCTGACATTCCTGTCTTTTTCATTCTTGGCCAGAGAAGGTCACCACTCTAATTATGTAATCTTGTCATATGGTTGAAAAATCATGTGTGTGTGAGAGAGAAAGAAATGAGAGAGGGAGGGAGGGAGGGAGGGAGGGAGGGAGGGAGGGAGGGAGGGAGAGAGAGAGAGAGAGAGAGAGAGAGAGAGAGAGAGAGAGAGAGAGAGAGAGAGAGAGAGAGAGGAGAGAGAGAGAGAGAGGAGAGAGAGAGAGAGTCCGTACACATGTGTATATATATTAAGGCCAGAGAGCAATTTTGAGTATCCTAATACTCCATAGGTTCCAGCTATCTTATTTCTAAAGACAGTGTCTCTCACTGGCTGAGACTTACAGAGTAGCTGGAATGGCTGGCCAGCAAGCACCAGCCATCCTCCTGTCTCCACTTGGCTTGTTCTGGGAGTATAAGCATGCTAACACACCAGGTCTTATATGTAGGTCCTAGGGATCCACCTCAGGTCTTCAAGCAGTTTCTTAGTTGAGATTCTCAGGGTTGTCTCCTATTAATCTTGTAGACAGGGTCTTCCTATACAGCCCTGGCAGTCCTGGTACTTTCTGTGTAAGCCACGTTGACCTAGAACTTGCTTCATCCAAGTACTGGGAATGCAGGTAGGAGCTACCACACCTGCCTTGGGACCATTTCTTCTAAAGCCCCTGTGCTCCTTCAGACTGGGAGGTCTGGCCTGGAGGGTGACATCCAGGTCAGTTGATGCAGAGTCTCTCATCAGTGGGACCCACCCCTCTATATGGAACTGGAACCTCTCATTGAGTTGAATCTCTCTTCTACCTCTAGGAATCCAGGTTGTTATTAATTCCACTTGCCAACAGTCGGGGCTCAAACTGCAACTAATTCTGAAAGTCCCCTTCCCTAGACACAATTTCTAGGATGCCTCCCATTCACTTACTGTGACCTGGTGTCCTGGGTGCCTTCCAGCACAGTGGTGTTGGCTAAAGAAACCTGACCCTGTGGAATGAGAGCCTGAGGAAAAGGAGTCAGGAGCAGAGGGCAAGACCGAGAGGAAACAGGATGAGGCAGGCTCACTTCATATCCCCTGATTGGTGACAAGAGCCATGCTCAGTGAGGCATGGTGGTGGCTCTCCTCCGCAGCACCTATATTGGTCCTGCAGGCATGCAGGAAGCCAGCCCTGCTTCTTGTCACCCAGTTCATTTCTTTCCCAGCTTCCCTTGTGTACTTTGCCGGCCAATTTTCAGAAACTTCTGGAAGTGGGGTTTTTGTTTGTTTTGTTTGCTGGTGAGATCGGAAATCTCCTAAAGAGTGTCCATCGGGGTCCTGAATTGCTGTGGCATGACTGCAGCAGAGCTCCAGCTGACACAGAGGCCCCACCTGTCTACCTCACGCTCCTGTCTCACAAGGGTTTAAGTGGATCAGACTGTTAAAACAATCAGTCTGGATCCAGCTCTGGCTTTGGCGGCAATTTCTTAATCAGAGGTAGCCTTGATCTCCAGCTTGGATGGAGCTCTACTCTTCCTGACTGACACGGTTCCCAAACACTGCTCCAAATGGTGAGTCTCCTGTATGGTGTCCATTTGGGAGACCACCTCCCCTCAGGTGATAACAAGGACCTGGCAGACGTCTCTTGTTCCTGATACCTGCCTCCCACAGGTGCTTCTATTTGGGTCTCTCCTGCCTCCATTCTCCTGGGACCAGACTCATTCCTCAGAGTGGACAGTGGCTCCTTGTTGTAGCCAGTGTCTCTTTTTCTCTGACAGAGAGAGAATGGAAAGCACCCCAGACACCAGAGCCAAGGCCACAGCTAACATGGGAACTTCCACCACAGCTGGGGTATGGGGATTACCCATTAGTACCCTTGCCCCTCACTGCCACACAAGACCCTCTGCTCTGGCAGCCAGCCCTTTCCAGTTTAGTCCTTATTTGGTGATGGTGATGTGAAGGGTCACAGTATAATCAGATGATAGGGCTGGCTTCCTAGAGAAGTCCCAGGGTGGAGTACCCCCACCCCTACCTGGGAGACCTCAAGCAAATCATTTGACCTTTTGTTCCCAGAGTTTTCACCTTTAGATTGGGGCCCTGACACTTCTGTTTTTAATCATAAAATTGTGAGGCTTTATCAGGAAACATTGAATCCCTCAGAGAGATGCAGAGAAATGCCCAGAATAAACAGAAGAGAAGAGTGTCTACCCAATAGTTATTCAGCATCAATGTGGGACAGCTGGTAGATGGATGGTGGAGAACTCTCATCATGTTTAAAGTTGCTTTCCTGGGATCTGAGTCACTAATACCTTCTTCACACAATTACTGTCCACATCTCTTTGAGTTGAGGGCTAAGCATCTGCTTGTGTGACCGTCAGTGCTGTCAAGACAAGAGACATCCCCATCTATCATTCCCCCCCTGCCCCCAGTTACTGTGTTTTTCTGAATGTAGTTTCAGTTGCTAGAACAAAAATGCCCAGGACCAGGCTATTCACAAAGGAATTTTAAACATATATTTATTTCCCTGCCTTCAGAAAGGCAAGGAAGTTGATGATCAAGGCAGCGATAGATTTGGGCTCTGCTGAAGGCCACTCTGTCTCTTTGATGAGGTTCCTGTCTGCATACTCACATAGCAGAGGGCAGAAAGATAAGAATTGGAGGCTGGCTCCCTCCAGCCATTTCCTTTTCTTTTTAGTGCTGGAGAGCAGATCCCACGGTCTCTCACAGGCTAGGCAACCACTCTTTCACAGAGCCTGGTCCTCAGCCTTCTCTGCAGCTTATATTTTGAGACTCACTGAGATGTCCAGTATAGCCTTGAACTCATTCAGTATCATAGGCAGGCCTTGAATGTGTGGTCTTCCTGCCTCCTAATTATCTGGGATAATCAGTTTTCACTGTGATGCCTTCTCTTGTGTGAGCATCTCATCCTAATTGTTGAGTCTCCCCCCGGTGCTTGTACATTGGGGATTAAGTTTAAATGGTAACTTTGGAGGAAGACACACACACGCATGTAGACTAGGCAGGGATGGACACTTAGCATGGGATCTTCATACTCATCAATGTTAAGTATTCAATACAGTATTCATAAACATAGGTGAAGTCTATCATGATTAAGTTCCTGAACTTGCAATTTTTAAAATTACTGTTTGTAGGGGCTAGAGATGAACAGTAGAATACACATCTAGCATACCAAATACCCTCAGTTTAGTATCTAGTACTTCATAAAACTAACCATGGTAAGTCATACCAGTAATTCTAGCACTGGGGAGGTAGAAGCAAAAAGATCCAAAGTTCAAGTTATTTGCTCACATTGCAAGTTTAGGGCTAGCCTGGGCTACAATGATACTGTGTCTCAAACAGGATGAGTATGGTAGATTTCTTGGATTTCTTGGTAACATGGAGACAGGAGGAGGAGGAAGAAGAGGAGGAAGAGGAGGAGGAAGAGGAGGAGGAAGAGGAAGAGGAGGAAGGAGCTTCAGGAGTCTGCTCTAGATTTACCTGACCCCTACATCCTTATGGATTGTGGGGGGCTGGGAAGTATTCTCTGTGATGCTGATGAGGATGGGGGAGAGAGAACCCAATTCCCCATGTCTCCGTGAATGTGCTGTTCTCATTGGCATGGAGATTTGTTTCTTGTCTTGACATGAGGACAAGTGGCAGACAGCATCTCCGAGTCCAGGTCAAGACTCATGTGGTGTGGCCATTTGTCATGGTGCATTCCAACACCTTAGTCATACTCCCTCAGTGCAAGGGGCTGCAGGGTGACCTCAGGCTGGCCAGCAGATTGCCAGGGTGATTGACATATGCAATTTCTCTCCTTCAGTCTGGCTGAGGTGTAGAGGGAAAATTGGATGTTGTTGAATAATTGAAAATGAAAATCCCTCCGAATTGATTCCTATGAAAACAAAATTGAGTTCTACAATTAGGCACCCAGCCTTCCCAGGGCATCTGAAGCCTCTGTCTTGCCCAGCTGTGGCTCAGACATTGCTTACTGCTTGAGACTATGCACACTTGGAACACGGTGGCTTCGGAGGTCTTAGCAAGGCTGCATAGCAGGCAGCACATAGACCAGCTGATGCTCAGAGGGACCTTTGGTTTCTGAGGGGGTCTGAGGGCAGTTCATTTCAGATACTTCTCCAGGGCAGGCTAGTGACAGAAGCCCAGCATCCCTCTCAGAATGTGTATAAAAGGTCTTAGGTGTGAGCTCTCTCTCTCTGCTCCTTACTGAAAGTTAAATCTCTTGGACCGACAAGACGGTAAGAGGTTCCACTTGTGGGTAGAAGTTGAAATGGGAAGGAATGGAAGACTTTCTGATGTAGTAGAGTGCATAGGGTCAGCTTCACAAGTTCAAGTCCAGCCCTTCCACACATAGGCTGTGAGAGCCTGCA
Organism: Mus caroli; assembly: GCF_978045245.1. NCBI lineage: Eukaryota > Metazoa > Chordata > Mammalia > Rodentia > Muridae > Mus > Mus caroli. The sequence goes on from NW_028227272.1 coordinate 2,269,324, forward strand.
GATATCCCTTAACTAATGAGCACCCTGATACAATATGAAGATAAAAGCCACCATCCAGGGAGGAGTGAGTGAAAGCAGGGTTCCAAGTTGTGGAGATTCCCCACTTTTCCATGACAGAGGTGTTCCAGGCCATCTCCCTCCTCCCCTCCCTCCTCTCCCCTCCTCTTCCACTATACCCTGCTTCGCATGTGTTTCCCAGATAGCAGAGCTCGAAATCATCTGCCAGGCTAGAGGGAAACATCTAGAATATTCTAGATCATCTACTGGGGTCTTTACCTAGAATCCATGTACAAAGTTTGGTGGTGGTGGTCATGGTGATGGTGGTGGTGGTTGTCCATGAACACGTGTAGGAAAATACACATCATCATTTGTTGGAGGACTCATTTTTGTCATGGTTTAAAAAAATGTGGGAGGACTGGAGAGGTGGCTCAGCATTTAAGAGCACCATCTGCTCTACCCAAGGATCAGGTTTGATTCCTAGCACTCACACAGTCGCTAACAACCATCTACAACTCCAATTCCAGGGAAATGCAATGCTATCTTCTGTTCTGGGGGATATAATGCTATCTTCTGAGTACTGCATGCATGTTGTGCACAGTCAGAGCATCATACATGAATAAAATAAAACTTCAAACAAAACCTCTAAAACATCAAAACATGCAATTAACTAGGTGAACTGTCTTAAAGTGCTCAGCCAGGCTCTGACTGCCTCCACAGTTAAAGTGCTCAGCCAGGCTCTGACTGCCTCCACAGAGCTGTGTAACCACTGCTGCTCTCTAGTTCTAGAACTTTCTGTTATCCCAAGCGAAAAACCCATGTCCACTCTGCTGCCACCCCCTGCTATTTCTTCCTCTCTCTGAAATTTGACTCAACTTTTATTTGAAATCTGGTGTGTGCTTCAAGTATGGACTTAGACACAGACCACAACAGGATTAATAAAAAACCTGTGACTTTGCCACTGCTAGATATCCAGGTGCCTCAGACTGTACTAGATGACTAGGGGTACTCAGATTGAGTTAGAAATGGTTTGAAGGGTTTTGTTTTGTTTTGTTGATTTTATGTGTGTGATCAAGGGTCAGTACATCTTTGAGGGTGGAGGGTGTGTGTGCTTGCATATGTATATGCAAGTGGAGTTCAGAGACCAGCCTCAGGTGTTGTCCTTTCAGGACCTTACACCAAGATTTTGGAAAAGAGGTCTCCTGTGCTGGGTAAGGATGCTCAGAGAGACGTTCTCACTGTGGTTACATACAGTTCTGAGGTGTAGGGGTCATGGTTCAGTTCTCAATCCAGGGGAGGAAACTCCACAAAGCTTCCCACATTATGAAGTGTTGACCACTCTAAGGAGCTGCCTGCCATACAGAGGTGAGTACAGAGAATAACAGAAGGCAAGGGCAGTCCTTGCAGAGATTTGTAGGCTACAACAAGCCCAGCACCCAGAGGACCCTAATGCTACAGGAAGCTGTCTAAATGTTTCCCACAAGGAGCCACAGGAGAAGATGTGTAGTTTGCAAAGATCACTTTTGATGGGCATGATGCAAGGTGAACCTTCAGGAAACTTCTGAAGCATCTGGTGGAGGACCGAGGTGACTTGGAGGAGGGTGGAGGCAGCAGGTGGAGTTGAGGATGCAGGAGATGGGGGAGATGGGAGAGAGGAGTGGGCCTTATTTTGGAAGAAGTGCTTGAAGCATGTGCCAGTGAGGTGCATCTGAGGACCTGGATACCAGTCTGTTCCCCTCTGTTGCTCCACCTCTTCTTCCCTTCTACAGTCTGCTTCCTGCCCCATCCCATGGGCTCCTGGGGGTTGCTCAGATCCACTGTCCAAAAACCAGGCATCAATTCGAGAGAACAAAGGCATCACTAATGCTGTAAATCCTGGATCCAATTTATTTGTGATTTCCACACATTTGAAATGTACCTGTTACCCCTAAGGCCTCTGAACACCGTCGGCAGCGGCTCTGAATCAAAGGGAAGACAGAACCTTTTGGAAACCCTCTCAGTTGTTCAAAGTGGGGACATGCAGAATAAAAGGCATTTTCCCCCTCAGACGACTTACTGGCCTATATAGCAAGGCTCTTGCAAGACGTCGTCCCCTCAGCAAAGCTTTGCCTGCAGTCTGCAGTCCCCTTGCCACTCTCCTCTTCCTCCATGCCCTCTTCTTGTTGCCCTCTCCTCATTCTGCTTTTCCTCTGTTCTCCTTCTCTCTTTTCTATGGCTCTCTCTCTCCACCAGTCTCTCTCCTTCTCTCTCTTCTCTCTCTTCCTCTCTGTCTCCCTCTCTCTCTGCCTCTTCCATCATCTCCCCTCTCATCTCCCCATTTCCTTTCTCTCCCTCCTATATTTCTTTTATTTTGGTTTTTGTTTGTTTTGTTGTTGTTGATGATGATTGGTTTTGAGACAGGTTTTAATTGTGCAAGCCAGGCTGTCTGGGACTCATGGCAATCCTCCTGTTTTGGTTTCTCAAGTATAGGGATGACAGGATTAAGCATCTGGTTTGCTCAACATATTCAAATGACTCCCCCCTTTCATTGCTGAGTTTCAAAGCATCACAGTGGTACTTCCCTCAGATTGGGGCTCAAGCTCCTATTCATGGGTCACACCGATTCAGGACTTGCTCCTGGCATGGCTTGGAGTCTGACATCATCATCATCATCATTAGCACCAGCAGCAGCAGCAGCATCAGTTCTATGGCACACTGGCTTAGAGGCAATTTACTTAGCACTGGACAGAGTTCATAAAGCACTCACTGTCTACACTGTTGAGCCTTGCTGCATGCTGTGACAATGTTGGGGGGCACCATGCTCCTGCCTCCACCCCCCGCCCCCTGCATATGGAACAGGCACCCAAAGACATTGAAAATACACTGCATCTCTAACCATCTGCTCCTCAGGGCTGTTTTCCCCCTTTTAGTCTAGAAATGAACATGACTTAGTGCAAGCTCAGTGCCCATGAGACCATCAGCTGAATAGGAGAGGAATGCCTACAGTCCTCCACTGTGGGGTCTAGGGTGGGGGCTTTTCCCTGCTTTTGTGGTAATGTGCTGTGCCCTTGGCTTGGTTTCCAGAGCCCTCTGTCTGCTTTGGGAGGTGAGCTGGGGTGAGATTCCTGCAGAGGTAGAGCCACTGGGATGGATGATCATGAGCCTGGTCAGAGCCTGATGATTCCTCTTCTGTGTACCTCCACTGCAGTGTGAACAATGTTCCCATCCTCCGTGTGACCTTATGCTAGCTCAGCCTCATTGGTCCTTTGATAATCCATTCTGATTCAAGCTCCCCGCCATATCCTGCCCACTTTCAGTAGTGTTAGCCTCCCTCCCTCCCTCCCTCCTTCCCTCCCTCCCTCCCTCCCTCCCTCCTTCCCTCCCTTTCTCCATCCTTCCCTTCATCCTACTCTTTCTCATTCCTTCATTAAGTTGCTTCTTGTCAAGCATTTGGTCACAACAGTGGGATATGTAAATAATAAAAATGCCAGTGGCTTCCTTGCTGTAGCATCATGGAACTAGCAGTGACAACACGGCTGCATTAGTGATATAGAACTAGAGAGAAGAAGAAGGAGAGATGACCTCAGCCTTCCCACATCCTCCAGCTCTCTAGGAGACTGGTCCACAGAAAGGATGGAGATACTATGGAGTGGTAAGGGAAGCCTTGGTCACTTGACAAGGTCATATTGGCCAGCTCAGCTCTCTGCTGAAAAAGTTTCTGTGTAGGATGCTCCCCAGGAGCGAGGCAATCCCTTCTGCAAACAGATCAAGTGAAAGATGATGGAAACACCCCCATAGGTACTTGAGCAGTGTGGTTTTGTTGTTGTTGTTGTTTGTTTGTTTTGTTTTCATTATGTTTTAGTATGTCCAATGGACTTCTAGGTGTCAAGTAGAGGATTTGGAAGCCTTTGTGAGAAACCCACTCTTTATTTATAGGCTCTTTATTTATTTATTTTTAAAAGCAGGGCTTAAAGCTATCTTGTAGCTGACTTCCTCAAGGATGATATCTCTGTTACTAAGGAATTTGTGCAAGGTTGTCAAGGTAGAAGGCAGCAAGCTTGCACTTTTGGCTCTTGCTGTCATAATCTTTCCCAGGCTGATTCAATGCTGCCAACGAAGCCAATCTCAGCAGGACTTTGTCAACTGAAAGGCAAGGATGGTTGGTGACTGGGGGGTGTCAGTCCCCAGCATGTCTCACACTGGAGGCTCTTCTTGGGAGGCACTTGTCTCACTCCATGTGTTTCTCAGTTGTCAACGCTTTCTTCTACCCCATCTAAATCATTCTCATTTTGGAAAGATGTGGGAGATGTCTCTTAGATGCTCTGTGTTATGGGGAGACAAAAAGTATTCTTAAAGACAGGTGTAGTGGCACATGGCATGTAATCCCAGAACTGGATAGGCAGAGGCAGGGGGATATCTCCACATTCAAGAAGAACATGATCTATATAGTGAGTTCTAAATGAGCCAGCTATAGTGATATGCTGCCTGACCTAAAAATGGAATAGGGGGACTTCCAAGAATCTAAGAGACTAAGAGACCTTAAGGGGTGTTAGGGTTTTCTCTGCCTCTGGTATCCTTTCTCTGTTCTAGGGCTGCAGCAAGAAAAATCTTGTGTTTTGGGATGATGGTGGGAATTGAATGCAAAGACTTTCACATGCTCAGGAAGTGCTTCATCCCTGAACTGCATCAGCAGCCTACAGCTGCTCCACTGGAGGCAGATTTGTCCCCTAGGGCTGTCTGTCTGTCTGGGATGATGACTCTGAGCACGGGAGCTGGGCTATCTTTATCGGAAATACTTGTGTCATTAAATGTGATAGGGCTGTAGGGGCACAGAGGTCCCTGGCTGAGTCGTGGGTTGAGGGTGGAAGCCAAGATTTTGGAGAATGAGGATGTGAAACTGAACAGAAAGGAGTGAACACCTGACATCAAGAACATCGAGGTAGAGTGTTGCATAGCAGCCAGGATGGCAGCTGCCCAGTGTGAATGAGACTGTCAGTTTGAGCAGCCCATAGCAATTTGGAACACGAGTGCACATAGCCTTTTGGGGGCTGTATGTGTGCATGCATGTGCACATGAGTGCATGAGTTTGCATATGTTATTGAGGGCATGCATGAGGGTATGCACATTGCCTATGGAAGCTAGAGAGGTCATTTTTCGAGTGTTTTTCTCTAATTTCCTTTCTGTTGCTGTGATAAAAAACATTCTGGCCAAAAGCAACTTAGGCAAAGGAGGGATTTATTTCTCTTATATTTCCAGGTCACAATCCATCACTGATGGAAGTCAGGGCAGTAATTCAAACAAGAATTTGAAGCAGAAAGCACGGAGGTTCTTCAATTCTTGGCTTTTTACGGATGGACTCATGATTAGCCAGCTTTCTTATTCAGCTCAGGACCACCTGCCCAGGGACGGTGCTATCCAAATGGTTGGGCCCTCCTACATTAGTTAATCACTAAGACACTTTCCACAGACATGGCCACAGTTGGGCAATCATTCATTTGGGACTTCCTTTCTCAAGTGAGTCCAGGCTAGGCCCAATTGACAGTAAAGCTCACTGAGACAGTTGCTCCCCATTGAATTTTCAAGAGTCTCACTGAACCTAGAGCTCACTGATTCAGCTGGGTTGGCTGGCTAGTGAGCTCCAGGTCCTGTCCTGCCTCTGTCTCCCAGCACTGGGTCTGGAGATGAGCACTGCCCAGCCTGGCTTTTTTGTTAGGCTTCTGGGGGAATCATACCCAGGTCCTCATGCTTGCATCTCAGGTACCTTGCCCATTGAGCCATTTCCTACCCCAGTGCTGCCAAGCCTCTTTATGTTACATGGGAGACAGACTTGAGTGTCACTCCTGCTATTAGCAGAGTATGGCACCACGAACCTGGAAGACTGGATATAGAGGTCCTGATGTCAGGGTCTGCACGTAGACCACATGCTCAGAGGTTGTGTCTGAGAATTTGTGTTCCCTAACTAACATCCCTGCTTGCAGGACTCTGAGGTGTATGGAGTCTGCTTTGAGAAACTCCAGCCCCACCCCCTTTTTTTGAGGTTGTTTGAGGAAAGCAGCCTCATCTCCCACCCTCATGGAAACGTATTTCCTGCCTCACCCGTTTTAGCTCTTGATTAAACCCAATTTGGCATGCCTTTCCTTCTGATTACTTATTCATATCCTCCTCTAGTCTTTTTGTAGGGACAATTGATTACAAGTTCATCCAGGAACTTACCCAGAGGCTTCTTGTCTCAGCAAGGGACAGTCTTTATCATTGTCCCTGACCCAGGTTCTCCCCTTGTCCCAGGAGTGTGGTGGGGACATCAAATTCTGTGGAAGACTAAGGACATGGAAAGCTGTGGCTGTTTGGGGAGAGGTCTGGCCCTCAAGTTGAAAAATCAGTTCGATTCCTGCCAGAAGTTAGAGTGTGAGGCAATTTAGCAAATTGTGGCTTGGAGCAGATGTTTAATTAGGCAGAGGCTGAGCAGCTCCTGGTGGCAGAGGGAGGGGAGGGTAGCTTCTCTTTCTCTCTCTCTCACCACCAGGGGAACTCTGGCTCTGGGGATGCTTGCCTGGTCCACAGAGAACCTGGAGGGCTGGGACTTCTGGGTCCAGGAAGCCCAGGAGGCCCATCAGGCCCTCAGAGATTCTGTGTTCAGAACCAGGAAGTTGCTGACAGCTGAGAGCGGGACCTTAGAGGATCGCTTTCCAAAAGCCCCACTCAGGATTGCTTGTCCCTATCCCTGCATTGTGGAACCTTATCTTGCAACCACGAAGAGACTGTTGCTGTCCTGAAGCCACGGCCCTGTTATTACACAGGAGGGTCCCCAAGAGTCCCCCCCGCAACCCCCCCCCAGCCCCCACCGCCAGAAGATGGAAAGGTTCAGGAGGCTGAGCAAGAGAGGTGCTCCCTTCTCTGAGTGTTGTAAACCTTTAACAGTGTCTGGGAGAGGAGACTCTTGCCTTTAGTGGTACAGCTACTTTTAAGGGATGTTCCTGTGAGTAGCCTCTCACCTATATTCTTGTAGGCAGCCCCTTGCCCATGAGTCTGTGAGGAGCCCCCTCACCAGCAGTACCATAGCTGCCCTCCCACCAGGCGGCTCATTCTCCCTCACAGGAGGGAGTCACGTGAATAGTCACACCATCTTCATTCATCAAGCAACACTTGGAATATTTTTTTTTTTTGGTCATCAGTACCCTAACTTGGGTGGAAGGGTGTCAGCTCACATCTCCCTGGGGAAAGTCTCACAACACACTGTCTTTCTGTCTCCCGCATCCAGAGCTATGACCTTGCCACCTCCTTAGGAGATGCATAGGTTCTTCCTTACTCTTCCTCCTTTTATGTCTAATTTATCACCTAGACCTGTAGACTCCTTTCCAGTTGCTTCTCAAACCACTGCTACCTTTCCCATCCTGACTTAGGATTGCCCCATTCCGTTTATGCACATCTGGAGTCCAGGACATTCAGTGTTGTCAGGGAATCACTATGCCTTACAGGCTACCAGCAAAAGCCTTGCTCTTATTCCACTTGGTACCCAGAACATCTTCACTCCCAAGGGATAGCAACCTCATGTATCTCCCGATGCCCATGGAAAGTGGTCCCAAGGACAGGACAGCCAGGCTGCGGGTCTAGCTCCAGATCAGCCAACCTTCTCAGCAGGAAGAGCTTCCCCATATCACCAATGTCAGGTAGGCAGATGGGTCAGAATGTCACTCCAGGACTGAGTTCCAAGGAGGGGCAGAAGAGGCAAGGGGGAAAGCCACCTTCCAGGGATGTCTTCTGATCTTCAGACATGATTTGCTTGTCACCTCTTCCACCATGAATCCAGAGACATGTCCCCAGAGGAAACATGACTGTCTGATGCTTTTCACGAGAGGTATCCATCTGGGCATGCACCCTGGAGAAGAGCCCCATTCTTTCCTTGTAAGAACTATGCCCTTACCTCTGGCCCTGTCCTCACTCTGGGCCAAGCCTGAGTCACAGTTACCTAAATTCCCTTCCCTTCCTGACACCCTCGTCCCACTGTGGACAGATTGTAGATGTTCTGGGAGTTTTCTGAGTGCCTTGACTATACCTGCCGTTCCCTTGTCCCGGATCACACTCATGGGGGCAGCCCAGAAGGTTACCGATGATGTAGAGGAGATTTCACTCTGGCAGAAGAATCTCACAGGCCCCATTGTTTCTTCTGATGTTTCAGCCTGTGAGTCAGAGAGGGTCTTACTCAGAGATGGCTCAAGCTCTAAGTCCCAGTGACTCTGGGCCACCCCCACTTCCTGTCTTCAAGCCCTCCAGTTGCCACCCACACCCTGTGTTGGAGCAGAAGGAGGAAGACACCTCTTCAGGCTGATGCCAGTCACTGGCTTTGTCCCAGAGAGGCTCTTGGTCTCCTTGTGTGGGTGAAGGTTGCTGAGCAGGAGTCTGGCTCAGCTTCCATTCCTGCCCCTGATTCCAGCCACTGCCCTGATGGGGAGACCATAACAGTGTTTGAAGCAAGAGGATCTTCATAGTAAGACTCTGCTTAAAAATAAATAAAAACTAAACATCAGCAACCAAATCAAGAACAAAAGCTGGAGGTGATGCACGCCTATAATCGTAGTACTCAGGAGGCTGAGGCCCACATCAAGTCCATGTGCAGCCTGGTCCACACAGTGAGAGCTTGTCTCAAGTGCAAACATGTATGTTGCCAATTACAATAGCTACCCTAATTACATTTTTCAGCCATGCTTGTAATTCTAGTACTCAGGAGGTTGAGGCAGGAGAACCAGGAGCTCAAGGTCAGCCTGGGCTTGATAGTGAAGTCCTGCCTTATAGAGATGAGATAGGAGAGCAAAGGCAGTGACTTATGGTGATCAGATTTAGTGCTCATATTTCTTTATGTGCTCTGTCTCTTTTTATGTGCCCTGTTTCTGTAAGTTCTAATATTGGTCTTGAGACTGTCGACTATCTATCTGTCTGTCTATCTATCTATCTGCCATCTATTTATCTATCACCCCCACTCCCACATATTGGAGGGATCCTCACACATGCCAAGCAGGTATTCTATCACTGAGCCATTCCCTATTCTAGAAGCTTCTCTGCTTGATGGACTAGGTGGCAGACACTGTGTGTGTGTGTGTGTGTGTGTGTGTGTGTGTGTGTGTGTGTGTAGTGTTCCTACTCAGGGTCACTCCCAGTGGTATATTTCTGCAACCAGGGGACATATATCCATATCTGGAGGCCGTGATAGGCTCACAGTTTGAAGTGTGTATTTCTAGCATATACAGGGCAGAAGCCAGAGCTCTCAGTAAACACTGTGTAGTGAGCAAGAGGACTCTGAAATCCAGGGATTTACCCTTGAATTTCACCTCCACTTGCAACAGTACAGAGATCAAGAAGCTTAGACTGGTGCTAAAAATGTATTAAACTTGTCCACAGCAACTTCTTCTCAGGCCCAGATGCACATCCTACCCTCAGCTCAGGACTGACCTGGGAGGAAAAGTCACTTGGAAGGGGCTGGGCAGATGCTCAATAGGGACAATATTTGCTGTGCAAGGATGAGGACTTGAGGTTGGGTGCCAAGCACCCAAGTAAAGAGCTGGGTGTAGCATCACACACCTGTACCTCAGGATTCCGAGGCTGAGACAGGAGGATTTCAGGGCCTTGTTGGCCAGCCACACTTGCTGGGACGGGGAGCTCCCAAGTCAGTGAGAGACCCTGTTTCAAAAAATAAAGCAGCAATAGAGGGAGATGTGTAATGGCAACTTCTGACCTCTGCACTTGCACACATGTGTGCATGGATGCACAAGAGCACACATACTCAACACATACACAAACACACATACACAAACTTACACCAAACTCATGTTCTCTTGGTCTCTAGCTGGGGAGAAACTAAGTCTCACTCAGTATTGAGCTTCTACCAAAGCCATTTTCCCAGCATGAGACCCTGATTTCTTCAGCCCCATTTCCAGCTATTCATGATCCTTTTGGCATTGTGTGGCCAGGTTTACCAGATCTGTTCTTCCTGTTCAACTAAGGAACCTTTCATACTGGACTGCTTTAACCCAAAGATGTAGGATACTTTTGAGGTATTGCAAGGCCCAGTCTATCCTGTTCCCCACGTCTACCACAGGATTCCATCCTCGCCTGAACCAGGGCATCTGTACAGCAATGAGTCAGACAGGCTTTAGAGTCTGGAGAACTAAGCTGATCCCAGAGGCTGTGCTACTCAGGCTCTGATGACAATGTTTTGCTGAGGCGCTTGTTCCCTTGAGGAGAAAGCTTGCCTGTTGTTCTTGTATTTAATGGGCCCGATGGTGACCAGCTCCATAGCCTGGGACTTTGTGATGCACAAAGTGCAACTCTTTTGGTGCTATTAGGATGAGCACATGAATATGGAATTCTTGAGGGCTTGGGTAGGGGGGGAGGAGCTGTAGGCCATAGTAGACATGGAATGATTGCCATAGGCCAGGACTCTGTGTGGCCTTGACCATTCCTCTAGGGAAAAGGTGGGCTCTCTTATGTAAGAAATGGTGTACCTGCAAGGGGTTGCTGAAAGTGTTGGCTCACACAAGACTGTAAGTGCTGGCTTCCCTAGGCTCTTGTTTACTATGGGACAGCAGCTTCTGCCTTGAGGTGGGTTCTACATGCAAAACACCTGTTCTGCAGGGTGCCATTGGGAATGCTAACTAGCTAGTGGGTATCTGTCTGTTTGAATGATATAAACCATAAAGCTTACATCACTGCCATGCAGTTGTCAAGGGCCTAGAGACTGGAAGGCCAAGGTCTAGGTGCTGAAACATCTGATGTCTAGTGAGTGATGGTTCTGGGTTGGAAGATAGCACCTTCTCACTGGCTCCCCACAGCAGAGAGCTGAGCCCCTCCATCCCCGCAACTTCACTTTTCTAAGGATCCTGTATCAGTCACTTTTCTAAGGATCCTGTATCAGTCACTTTTCTAAGGATCCTGTATCAATCACTTTTCTAAGGATCCTGTATCAGTCACTTTTATTGTGACTGTCATGAAAGGCCCTGACAAAAGCAACTTAAGGAGAGAAGGGTTGACTCTGGCTCACAGTTTAGGACAGTCTGTAATAGTGGGGGAGTGAGGCATGTGTTTTGGCAACCAGCTATGGGTCCTCGTCCTCCACTTCTTCCCTCTCAGGTGTATATCATGCAGAAAGGATAAAGTGGAGTCTGGAATGGGTGGGGCTCTACCCAATATTTGTCCAGCTGGCAGTGGGTGCTGGGGGGCAAGAGGGTAGCAGGGAGAGGTCCTTTTCTGATGATCTCAGTGTTACAGCTCTTTTAGGCGAAGGCCTTATCCAATGATCTTTAATGAAACAGCTGTCTGAGATGATTTTAGCTTGTGCGCATAACTTTATGTGGTATAGGCTTGTATGCATACATTTTATTCAGGGTGAACCAGGCATATATATGGACTTCAGAGAGTGCAAAGGAGTTAGGAGGGTAAATGAAAATTAATGATTAGAGTTTAGAGTTCTTTGCATGGAGAGGCTTTCCAGGAATCCCAGGTACTTACCAGGCAGGCTTCTTATCAGGAGAAAAGAGACTGAACCTGTAGTCTTACCAAGACTCTCTGACATTTGCAGGTAGAGGTACTGGGGATTTCAAGCTGCCCACACCAGGTCAGAGAAAGAGAAGCCCTGATGGTAAAGGGTGTCCCTCATTTTGTGCAGAGCTCAGAGGCTATCCAGACAACAGTATACTTCGATCATACTTAGCAGGGCCCAGCACATCTGCAGTCGGGAAGCAATGAGAGATGGATGCTGATACTCGGCTTACTTGTTCCTTTGTGTTCAGTTTGGGACCTCAGTTCATGGGATGGAGCCACCCACATTTAAGGTAGGTCTTCCTACCTCAGTCTACCAGAGGTAATCCTCACAGATGTGTTGAAACCTTGTCTCCTAGGTGACACTAGATCCTGCCAAGTTGACAATTAAATTCAACCATCACAAAGTGGGGGGAGTCAGAGGGAGTGGCAATGAGATGTTCAGAGTGGCTTTGTAGGAGGCCTGAACCAGGGAGGGAAGAATCTGGAAAGGAAGGGACAGGCCTCTTTCCAAGACTCAAAGCACCTTGATACCAGCCACCGGCAGACTGGGTTTCTGGCCTGCTATTATGAGGTGGCATTCTACATGGGGAAGTTGGAAGCCACTGAGTTTGTGGAGGTGTGGAGGTCCCTTTCTGCAATAACCATCAGTGAAGCCTATGAGAGGAAAATGAATGTGTTCATGGGCAAGTGCTTAAGGATTTTCAAACCTTTAGCTCTGCCAACCATTCTGCTTTGGAGTTGGAAAGCAGCCATGGGCTGTGTATGTGTGTGTGTGTGTGTGTGTGTGTGTGTGTGTGTGTGTGTGTGTGTGTGTTAGAGCTGTTCTACCCCTGACAGCTATGACTGAGTATCTGCTTAGAGCTCAGGGCAACTTCCTTCCCCTGCCCTGCTTGTAGAATCTAAGGCAGATCCCAGAGATCTGGCAAGAGTTGGAATGAGCCATAGAGTGGTGATATTTGCTGTGGGGCATCCCAGCCCTGTGTCCAGCCAGCACTCCACACAGGTTATCCTCATCTCATTGAATACTCCTAGGGCAGGTACTTCTGTCTCCTCCTACCAGCTGAGGCATGAAGAGATGAAGATGCAAAGAGCTGAAGTAAATTGCTCAGAGCTCAAAGATGACAAGTGACAGAGCTGGTATTTGAACCCATGTTGGTAGATCAGGGATAGTCCTTCTAACTGCACAGGTCTTCTGCTCCAGGGACCTCAGAGTACTTCTTTCATCCATCTCCTCCTTTGATAGAGAGTAGGGACAACACGAGAGAATGGCTCTCTTGTCCTTTCAACCAAAGGTTAACAGAGGAAACAGGTAAACAAGCAAGTTGTGAGGCTAGGAGATGGCACAGCTGATAAAGTGCTGTTGTGCAACCTTGAGGATCTGAGTTCAGTCCACAGAGCCCACGTAAAAAGCCAGGCATGGTGCTGCATGCTTGTAATTACACCACTGGGTCAGTGGGCACAGATGGGGACAAACGGGGATAAATGGGAACAAATGGGGACAGAAGGATTCTTCTGTCTAGACAACCTAGGCTACTAGTCAAGCACAGGTCAGTGAAAGACCCTGCCTCACAAACCAAGACAGACAGTGGATGAGAATGGGAGGCTCTGTCCTCACTCATGGCATTACTGGGCAGAGGTGGGACCCTTAGGTAGCAGTGACTGGTTGGCTGAACCAGGTCCTAGAGTTTGCCCTAAGAGGAGGTATCATGACCCAGCACTTCCCATCTTTCTTCCTTCCTGTCTCTCATGAAGTGAATGGCTTGACTCTTCCAGTCCCAGCTACAATGCTCTGCTCACCACAGGCCCAGAGACAACAAGCCAGGGGACCCACAACCAACGCCACATGCGAGCACATGTGTGCATGCACACACACACAATATAAACCATCCCAGGTTTCACATGTCAGTGGATATCCTGGGTATTATTTGTCTCCCACAGCCACAAAAGTCCAGTAACCCAAATGCCAGCCCACTAAGTAGACAGGTGCAACCAAGCCTAGGTATCCCAATGGCTGCTGGAGCTCCTTTCTACCCAGGCTGAAAGAACCAGCAATAGATATGTCTGCTTCAAAACACACACCTGCTTTGTTCTGGATGCCACTGTCAGAAGCCAAGTACTCCATGTCTGATATGGAATCAGACTCTGCCTGATCTTATTTTTCTTGGGGTGGACTTGCATACACAGTCACAGGAAACTGCAGCATGTCACTTGCTTCTTGCATGTCAGATTCCCGAAGCTACTGCTCCAGAGTGATCAGGCACTGGAGCCTCCGGGGTCAAGTTCAGGCTTGTTGGAGGGAATCCTATCTGAGGCTGTGGATGTGTTCTGTGCAGCTGTTCTCAGCACTGAGAGACCGGCAGGGAGTTTCCTGGTGAGACTTGAGCTTCATCATAGGAGCAGCAGTTAAGCGCTAATTTAACACAGTGGTTGTAGCAGGAGTGGAGGCTAGCTGCTTCTGCCAGCAGGGACAAGCATGCTTTGTTCTCTCTGTGGGAAGTCGCAATTTTGACATTTGTTTTCCATTTAAGTTTCTGGATGGTTGTGGTAGGGTTTCATCCATTCACTCACTCACTCACTCACTCACTCACTCACTCACTCACTCACTCACTCACTCACTCACTCATTCATAAGCAAACAGTGTGTGTGTTATGCATGTGTGCATGTGTGTGTATGCATGTGTGTCTGTATGTGCATGTAATATGTGCATGTGCATGAATATCTGTGTATGTATGTATGTGTGTGTGTGTGTGTGTGAGAGAGAGAGAGAGAGGTCTCATAGGCATGACAGTCTCTAGGGAGGCTATGCTGGTTGACAGGTGTTCACCTGACCCCACAAGGGAGTCCTAAACAGATTGCAAGCACATAGCATCACACTGGCATTGATAATAAGCACATAGCATCACACTGGCATTGATTGTAAGCACATAGCATCACACTGGCTCTTTCTTTTGTGGGCTGAATGAACTCCAGTCCTCACACTTCCATGGCAAGCACCTTGTTGACTAAGCCATTTGTCTCCCCAGCCTGATACATGCCAGGCACACCCATTTGACTTTAGCTACTAGGTTCTTGTAGCTTTGATCTATTTTTCCATCTATCTATCCTCTGGTCATCTGTTGATTCCTAAAATGCTTGTAATTCTCTCCTCAGTGTGGGGACTATCCAAATATTTGGGGCCAAGCTCCCCCCTCAAAAATGAGTTTCCTAGTCAGGGAAATGGGCTTCTGAGAAAATCACTGACACAGTATGTTAGTCCTACTACATGGACCAGGCTGGAATAATTTATTGAATACCTATTATATGCCAGTCACTCTGCATACATTATTGTTTGAATCTTTGGGTTTACACCATTGCTTTAGGCAAGGGCACTGTGGTCATCCCTGTTTTGTAGATGACAAGACAGATGTTCTAAGAGATAGCTTGGCTTAGGTCTGTTCTCCTCTGGTCCAGACCTGTCTTTCTTTTATGCTTGCATGCTGCCTATTTTTCCTCCTGAGGGTCTAAGGCATATAAAGATTGATACCTGGAAACAGAAATGAGTAGCAGGATTCAAGAGGCCTTGGCCTTTGTAGGCTAAGTAAGAGTTCTACTGTAAAGAAGAGATGTGGTGTCTTGAAGGAAAGAGGTATTTGGGCTCCTCAGGGAGGTATGTGTGAAGCTCTGCAGAATGCACATGTGGTACCTCCAACTCTGGAGCCTCCAGGATGGGCTGCTGAAGTGAGGGAAGGTGACTGGCTAGCTCTTTCCACACTGAGAGTCAACATTTTCAATGCCAAAGGCTTTGGGATATCAACTCTTAGGAGTTTAAAAAGTACAGCTGTTTGTCTCCAGTGTGATTTTTTTTCTCATTTTTTTTTCTGACTTAAAAAAATCTCAATTTTGGCAACTGATATATCAGAGCAGAATTTCCAGCCCAAAGTTTTAGGATCTGACTTATGGCTGGTTACAGATGTTACTGTGAAAAGCTGTGGACTCATGTCCCCACCCTGTCTAGTGGTGGTAAAGAACTGTCCTCCAAGTAACTGGCATTCCACTGTTAATAAAGTTGTGGGGGGCACTGGACAGTAGCATCCATCTTAGCCCAACACTGGTAAGACATGGTACACCTGCTTTCACCTTGGACAGGCTTACAACTTGGTGGCCACAATCCTTCCCTAATCAGCAGCTCCAAATTGTACTGCGTCTGACGGACAAAGACAGTGGGGAGTGGGCTGTGTGTAGGCTTCTGGATGTTTGTCTTGAATTAGGGGAGGGAGGTTGTCTTTTCTCTGCCATCTTAGAAATCTGATAGTCATTGTTAAACATTTTGAAGTGGGATGAAGAGAAAGGGGGAGAGGACTCCAAGGGCAGATGAGACTTTGATCTTAACAGAGCTGTCATTGTCGGGAGCCTGTACAAAGACAGTTTGCTTTCTGTGTCTAGATCCTGGTAATTAGGGCCTTCTAATGACCTGTTCCAGAAAGAAAGTTATTTGCCGTTAAGAACACTAAGCGTTTATTTGCAGGGAATGGGCTTAATTCAATTAGCAGGAACTGGGAGGCACTCGCAGCACAAGGTATATTAGCCCAGAACTTGGTTGGTAATGAGACCCAGAAAGTACTTAGGGGGGAAAAGCTAATTACCCAAAATTCTTCTTTCTTTCTTTCTTTTTTTTCAGTAACACAGAGGGTTTAGCACAAATTTCAGAAGCCTGTATCCCAAATCCCTTAAGCTTTAATTAATGATTAACAGAGTAGCAGAAGAGGGGGAAGGAGCCTTGGCCAAGGGTAGTTCTTTAATTAAGTCCCACCCTCCAACTGCACTTCACAGTTTGCAAAGCACTGTGAATATTCATGGCCTCTTCCTTTTGGGCCTGTCCCCAGCTTGACTGACTTTCCCATCACAGTCTGGCTGAATCTTCAGCAAGCCCCATGCTCTGTTGTTAGTTAGTTTGCTATTGGAGTTGAAGGAGCAAACCAGATCACCTGTCAAGGGCACCATGGTCCAAGTTCATTTTAGCATGAGGCTAAAATCTTGTTTGCTGTCCTGTGATGGTGCTGTCCAGCCTGCTCGCATGTGGTTACTTAGAGTAAATGAATTAGAACGAGATGACTTTTGAGAAGAATCCCTCACGCACACCAGCACATTCCAGAGGTCTGCATTGGCCCTTGGGAATGGTACAGATGCCGCTTGTCTCTGCTGTTCTGGGAAATTTCAAAGGGCGGTGAAGGCTTGTCTTGTCCATCTTTTGAAGGTAATGTGATAAGAACTGAGAGAGATGATGTAGAGAAAATATGACCCTGGTGAAGGTTCATAGCATCATCTGTGATGGGGGAGGGCAGCTCCTCAGACACCTCATTCTTGATGTAATGGGGAAGGATAATGAAGGACAGGGAGATAGGAAAAAGTAGACACACAGCAGTGTGTTTTGGGGGCTCTGTTATCTGCCCATTACAATTCAACAGCTAGATCGACTCTGCCCACGGTCTCCACTAATCCTCCTATCCACCCAGCTAGGGAGATGGATGCCTATCCTCCTCTTAGTAGATGGAATGATAAGGACCTACACAGGCAAAGTTGCACATACCTTGTAGGGCATGGAGCCAGGACAGTTGCTTGTCACATGGACACCAGACCCAATTTGTTCTCATTAGTTCAAGGTCTGGGTGCCACCGTTTCATGATCAAGAATTACACTCGGAAGATCTTGCAGCCCCGAGGGTCTCCAGGGGTCCCCAAGAAGGCTCTGAAAGTCACTTTGTTTCCCAGCTGGATTGAGGCTGGTGATTTCCTGATAGGAAACCATGGCAAAGAGTGACCTTAACAACCTGTCAGAAGCCAAGTCTGGCCCCTGCCTGCTGGGCACTCTTTCCCCTTGAATACCTGCAAGAAAGAGCCAGAACTCTGGAGCTGGTCTCCATCAGTAACCTGCCCAGTCAGGCAATCTCAGCACAGCAGAGCATGATGAGCTGATCTCACAGGTAATCTCATGGGTCGGTGCTTCACTGGGAACTTCCGATCTTCTCCATCAGATCCTAGGAAGAGGAGAGAAACAGGACCCCCCCCCCCCGAGACAGTATTAACCTCTGCATGCTTCTTTAGAGGTGGAGACAGACAGGAGAGCCCAAATGACCCCAATCTAGTTACTGACACTGAATGTGACGATGCTTTGGGGACTACACTTCTGTGAGCAGCCTATGGCTCTTGAGCACGTAGCATCTTTCAGGGGCCAATACTGCCATTGGAAAATGCAGGAAGAAACTTGGACAAGGCCTCTTGCTTTTTGTGTCTGAAAGACAGAGAACTTCTTGACATCACTATCCTCATTTGAAAAACATCTGAAAACAAAGCCTGTTTGCCTCGAATGTGGCTCTGCTGTAGTTTATCCAGTCTTGCGGGCATGTTGTTGCAGGCCTGGGATTCCAATCTTAGGAGGTGGAGGCATGAGGATTAAAAAGTTCAGTGACTTCCTTGACTTCATGAGTTGGAGGCCAGCCTTGGTCACATGGTCACATGAGATGTCTCAAAATAACATAAAATGAGACTGACATTGGCTTTCAAGTCTTGGCAATAGCTGAGGTTTTATAAGAGGCAAGTCTGGTCTTCAGGGCGGCTTTTATGCAGAGGATGTAAATGCTGCCAACTATCCCTCTCTTCTCTACTGAGACCTTCAATAGAGCTGTTTGAAGCTCTAGGGCCCGGCTCCCAGAACTCAGGCCTCTCACAGTGTGTCTTAGGAATGGGTGTTCTTTCTCAGTCTCTTGCTGTAACAGTGTCCCAGACCTTAGTAGGTCTTCAGACATTAACACAACTGACTCCATGACAGAAGTACAATTCAGGCCATAAAAATTGTCACATAAACAGTACCACCTACCAAAAAGAAAACAAAGACTGTTACAATCAACAGACAGATAGACTCTGCCAGCACTTCCCATTAAATCCACAGTTCAGGGAAAGTCTCTAAATGTACTAACCTTGATTTTTGGCTTTTGTACTTCCATTTCTGGCTGACTGTTTCTGTTAACTGAAGTATGTCTACCTAGGTTATGATTTTGTGCTTAAAAGCTCAAACAAGAAAGGCTTGGTGTTTCTCTGGGATCAGGAACACCCAAGTGTAGTCTCTTGCCTGATAATAAAGTCTTTCTATTGGCTTATATCTGTGTCCAGACAGACTTCTATGGTGAATAAATACCCCACAGTATTTTTCTAGTTTTTTCCATGGACATTATAGTCTCTTATGTCTGTTCCAGAGGTTAATGACAATAGCCCAGCAGCATGCCCTTCACCTGGTGCATATGGTGGACTACCTAAGTCACTCTTGTCACCAGCACATCATGCATTGGACTGGGGGTGGTGGTGGAAGATGGAGTAAATAGGATCTAGACTGAGCCCTGGCGAGGGTGGGGGCAGGAACACAGTTCAAATCAATTGTTTGACATTTTCTGGGATCACAAAGCATTCCATGTCATCCTGGAACAGTTGTGGAGGGGTCCTCAGTCCTTAAAGTGCTTGCTGTGAAAACAGGATCACTGGAGATCAGCTCTCAGGTATCCACATGAGGAGAAGCTGGGTGCAGTAATGCATGTCTACAGTCTCAGTGCATGGGAGATGTTGGCAGCTGAGTTCTAGGGGCCTGTTGGCCATCTATTCTAGCTGTGTTGGTAAGCTCAAGCTTCAGTGATAGGCCTTATCTCACAAATGAAATGAAGAGTGACAGTGGAAGCCACCCAGTGTCAACCACTGTCCTCGATATGCATATCCACAGCCAGTGGGAGAATCCCCAGAGCTCACACTGATTGGGTCTGGGTTGAGAAGAGGTGGGGCAGGTTCTTTGGAGTAAATGTGGTTGGAAATGGGGAGAAAATCTAGGGTGTAGTCAGGGTGGGAGCTCTAGACAGCTGGATCAAACACTGTAAGACTGAAAGGGTTAGTTAGGTACTCTCTCTCTTTCTGTCTCTCCATCTTCATCTCTCTCTCTCTGTGCATGTGCGTGCATATGGGTGTGTGGTTGTGTGCACATACACATGTGTAAGCCAGAGAACAACCCCAGATACCATTACTTAGGCACTATCCATCTTGTTTGTTTTTTTGTCATTGTTTTCTGCTGTGTTTCACTTTGCTTCAGGGTTTCTCATTGGCCTGTGTTTATGCTAGGCTAGTTTGATTGGCCAACAGGTTCCATTGAGTTACCTTATATTTACCTCTCCCGTTCTGGGATGATAGGCTCATGTTTGACTTTTTACATTGCTTCTGAGGATTGAACTCCGTTCTTCACTTGCATAGCAAGCACTGTGCCAACAGGCCCATTCTTACCATGTTTCTAGACCCTATCTTTTTATATCACTGCCTGCTTCAATTGTTGTCCATTTTGATAGTTGCTGTCACCTCCCAAAAGACACCTCAACAGGATATCAGACTCTTTCCATCCACAACACTTCACAACAGGGATTTCTTTTGTATTGCTATATTTGTTTGGTGTGTGTGTCTGTGGGGGGAGTCATGTGGGCAGAGGTCAGAGGACAGACTGATGGCATCTGTTCTCTTCCTCCAATGTATGGGATGGAATTCATGTCCTTTGCCTTGATGACAAACACATTTACCCTTAGATCCATGCCATTCCTCCAGCCTCCAGGGTTTAATTTCAACCTGTGTCACTTTGGGTAACACTTCACCCTTCAAGCCATGGATTTAAGGCAATGGGAAACCCAATAAGGAAGACTGAGGTCATTGGCTGTCCAATAGAGGGGATAGGGCCCTTTGGGATCTCCTTGGGGGTCAGAGATATAATCACATTGAACATATTTCTGATTTTAGTTTACTATATGGAAGAGGAACAATTTATTGCCCTGATTTTGAGCTTATGTCACTGAGAAATGATGATGACAAAGGTCACCTCGCTGCAGATCTTGTAAGAGATGTGAAGCTTCCGGTCAGGGAGGAGTAAACTGATGCAGAGTAAGTGTGGGTTTAAGGTCCATTCCACATCACTGCCCCTTTCACATCCAGTCCTTACATGCTCCCCCAATGCCATCACCTTAGATTCAACCCCTGGAGGTGTGTCCTAAGACAGCATTTTGGAAACTGGTATCTTTGGGAGACAGCGGTACCTGAAAGCATGGGAGAAGACCAAGAGCAGCATGTTCAAAACTTGTCTGTAAGCCAGCTGTGATGATTCACACATGTAATTCTAGCATTCTAGAGGCTGAGACAGGAGGATATAGACTATAAAGTTTAGACTAGTCTGGGTGGTATAGCAAGAACCTGTCTCAAAAAAAAAAAAAAAAAAAGAAAAGAAAAAAGGAAAAGAGACATATTGGCAGGCTTCTAGACATCTCACCTTAGAACTCTCCCACTTAGCAAAGAACACACCTTCCCCAGAGCAGAAGTACTCCTGAGGCTTGCCTGTTAGATTATGCTGGCTGCCTAGTGAGCCCAGGGATCCTCCTGTCTGTTTCCCCAGTACTGGAATTATAAGCACATAACACTTGCCTGGCTTTCTATGTGGGTTCTGAGGCTGAATCAGGTCTTCATGCTTTTACAACAGATATTTTACCAACCAAGGCCCCCACCCCTACCCACTCCCACCTCATACACACTTAGTAGAGTCAAATAACATCCCTCAGCAAAACCCAAGGGAAAGGTGGAGAAGACTGGCGTGGGAGCAGGGAGGGTACCTGAAGGGGACAGACACATTCACTGCACTGATCTAGAGCCTTCTAATTTCCATGTTCAATGTCTCTTAATGTATGAAGCCTATAGTTTTAGGGCCCTACATCAGCGGCCATGGCCCCTCCCCTGAATTCTATTTGATGCAGTAGCTGTGTTCAGAGCTACCCATCCCCAGACTTCCTGCCCATAGCGACCTCCTCCTGCTTTAGGACCCTTTATTCTGAAGCATCTTTCCTTTCTTTCTTTTTTTTTCCTGGTAGTTATTTATTAGTGAGTGTCTCCTGGATCTGAAGCTTCCCTATAGTGTGTGTAAGATCTTGAAGGGAGACCTGCCCCTCCCATGTCTTTGGAACTCTGTGTCCAGTTGTCATTTGTCCCCGAGAAGTAAACACTGGCTTTCTGTTCCCCTCAAAGCCGGTCTCTAGCTCCTGCTGTGGCAGCTCAGTGGGCTCCCATTCCTGACTCAAATGGAATGTGATATTGGACTGTTTTCCTTTGTGGATCCTCTGCTTGCACATGTGTGTCCTTTGCCTTGTTTCTTTTTCTAATTAATTTTTGATTAAGTTTTGAAATACCTTCTGTCACTGCTTCCAGCCACCCCAGGTAATCCTATTTACTGAGGGCCCAGGCTGGGAGCTCCTTGCTGGTGATGGCTCTGCAATCCTGGAGCTAAGAAGGGACAGGGCCTTTGATTAACTAGTTAAATGGTCAGGTCGGTTCAGACAACCGAGAATGGCTCTGCAATTAGTCTAGGAAATGGAGAGAAAGGAGTGGCTGGAAGATGTCTCTCAGACGTGAGCCATGGGTTAGAGAAGAAGGGAGGCACAAGGGTGAGACCTTGTGTCAGGAAGAGGATGTAGGTGGCACTGTGGGGCTTGCTATGAAGGTGTGTGTAAGCCCAGCACGATAGTTTATGCTGTATCCCAGCACTTGGAAGACAGAAACAGAAGGAGCATCTCAAGTTTGATGCCTGTCTGGGATACATAGCAAGAGTCTATCTCCAAAAACAAAAGAGAAACATTTGCCAAGTTTTCTTTGCTTTAATTTAGGGTCTCTCTCTCTCTCTCTCTCTCTCTCTCTCTCTCTCTCTCTCTCTCTCTCTCTCTCCACATGTCTCTGTGCACATGCATGTGTGTGTGTGTGTGTGTGTGTGTGTGTCCTTTGGCTTGTTTCTAATTAATTTTTGATGAAGTTTTGAAATACATTCTGTCACCACTGCTTCCAGCCATGCCAGGTAATCCTCCCATTCGCTGAGGGCCCAGGCTGGGAGCTCTCCAGTCCATGTCTTTGCCTGTGCTTTAGTACAGAGGCTGCACTGGGATGTGTGACCATGTGACCCTCCTGTCTTTGCAGACACACGTGCTGGCATTAGCGGTAAGCACTTGACCGTGCCTGGGTCTTTATACGGGCTCTGGGAATCTGAACTCAGGGCAAGTGATGAGATAGCTCCAGTGGCTGACATCCTGCCTCCTGTGCTGTCAGACTCTTTACCAAACGAGTGAAAAAACAGTATTAATAGGGGTAGCAATGCAAACAGTACAAATGCAGGGTTTGGAGGACTGTTGTGCCAAGAATGGTCTAGGTGCTTTACGTGAGTTATTGTATCTACCACTCAAACAGCCTTGCCCAGCTTCCACTTAATAAGGAGGAACATAGGCTCTGAGATACCTACTGACCCGCCTTAGCTGCACCAATGGGAACTGGCAACTGAAGGAGGCCAGATCCCTAGCCTCTTTTGTCACCCCCTGACCTAACCTCATGGCCGACAGTGAGAGAAGCTCATGTCCTAACTATGGGGCAGAGAGGTGAGGAAAGGGACATCTCAAAGGCTGGGATGGCAGTGTATGGCTAGACTGGAAAGGACATCAGGTGAGTAGGGACTGTGACCAGAGGTCCTACGTCCTCTGACATGAGCTGTGGCCACCTGAAGCCCAGTCATGTTTAGTGGGTTTCTGTGGTGTGCGCTCACATGCCCCTGCTCTTCTCCTCAGTCTGCTTCTTCCTCTTTTGTGTGTATATTTATACATGTCCATGTGTGTGCACATGTGCCTGCCTGCCTGCTTGTGTGTGTGTGTGTGTGTGTGTGTATGTAGTGTGTATGTGTCAGCCATATACCTGTGCTAAGTCATCTCTCTAACCAGTGGCTTTTTAAAGTTTTAAACAACAGATGGGGTTGTAGTATATAAAAGTGGAAGATGTCTGAGGTGGAGATGGTATATAAAAGTATCGAGAAAACTTTTGGGATATCTCAATTTATTTTCCTGTTGCTGCAATAAGATACCCAAACAAAAGCAACTTGTGGAAAAAAGGGTTGATTTTAATGTCCAATTCAAGGTACAACTCAGCTTGGTAGGGACATCAAGGCTGCAGGACCTTGAGAGTTCTCACACAGTCAGAAATAAAGAGCAGTGAAAACCGTGGCTACGGATATCACATATCAGTGTTTTCCCCAGTTGCTCTCCACTTTATTTTTGGAAGCAGATTTACAGTGGGGAGCTCATGGGGTTTTCTACACTGGCTGGCCAGTGATCCCACAGGATCCTCCTGTCTGTCTTCTAGCTCTAGGGCCAGGGCTCCTGGACGGTGCTACCACACCTAGCTTTGTTGTGGGTGCTGAGGATTGCATACAAGTCCTTACATTTGCAGGGCAGGCACTCTGCCCTCTGAGCCATCCCCCCAGTCATCCTCTTTCCCTGTTGCTCATGCTTCCACTTACAGAGCAGCTTGTAGGTTCATTACTCTGAGAATCAGTGTAACAAACCAGGACTGTTGCGCTCATCGTGCTATGATAACAGCTGTCCTGCTGCTTGTCTTGATTGTAAATTGTTCCACTCAAGTCAAAGGAGGCTTGAGTCTCTGCTGAGAAGGAGCTATGGTTTGCTGGAAACAACCACTACATCACAGGAGCGGGAGCGCCCTAACGGGATACAAGTCAGTGCCCCCAGTGCCCAGCGGGTGTTTCCTGTCCACATTTCAAAACCACCAGGGAATGACTGACACATTTTCCTAAGATGGTTTCTCTTTGGACCCTGTCCCTTGCTTCTCCTCTGTGCCTCCTGAAGCATTCTCCATGCCAACACAGATATCCTAAGATTTGCTATGCCTGCCAAAGAAGATGAAATACTCAGGGGTCACTAGGCAGGACGAGGTAATAAGAAAAGCAAACGGTCAACAGTAGGCCTGGCCCAGCTAAAGCAATTACCGAGTTTCTCCTCAATTCCGAGGCTGTCTTGGGAAGAGCAGAGATGTGGAGAGGGACATAAATTATGTCATCTCTGCACTGTCCAAGGTCTCCAGCATCCCTTTCTGCTGTCCTTTTCATTGTGGCTTCGTAAATACCATGTCATTTTTAAAAAGAGTCATTGTTCATGTCTGTTCAGAGGTGACAGGGAAGTCACAAGTCACTAGTGGTCTGAGAAGCTGTTTCAAAGGAGCTACCCTTGGCTGGGAAGTAAGTGACTAATGGCAGACAAAAACCTTGCCCAGGCACACAGGAATCTGCCTAGGACATTGTGATTGGAGACCAGGCCACAGCAGTGGATCAGACACATCTGAGTTCAAGTCACTAGTTCACCACTTACCAGCCTGCCAGCTGGTGCTAAGTCACCTCTCTAACCAATGACATTTTAAAGTTTTAAACAACAGATGGGGTTGTAGTATATAAAAGTGGAAGATGTCTGAGGTGGAGATGGTATATAAAACTATCGAGAAAACTTTTGGGATATCTCTATTTATTTTCCTGTTGCTGCAATAAGATACCCAAACAAAAGCTACTTGTGGAAAAAAGGGTTGATTTTAATGTCCAATTCAAAGTACAACTCAGCTTGGTAGGGACATCAAGGCTGCAGGACCTTGAGAGTCAGTCAGAAATAAAGAGCAATGAAAACCGTGGCTACTCAGCTGCCTCTCTTCATGCACCGAGTCTGGAATCCTAGTCTTGGCATTGCTCACAGTTAGTGTAGCCAGGATAATGCCTTAGAGCAGTCGTTCTCAACCTGTGGGTCTTGCAACCATGGAGGGGGGGGGGGGTTGTGTCAAATGACCCTTTCACAGGGGTCACATATCAGATATCCTGCATATCAGATAATTAAAATATGATTTGTAACAGTAGCATCATTCCAGTTATGAAGTAGCAACAGGAATAATCTTAGGTTGGGGTCACCACAACATGAGGAACTGTACTAAAGGGTTACAACATTAGGAAGCTTGTGTTCCACTGACTAGAGCTGTGTTCAGAGGCCCAGCTCCCAGATTCCTGATTCTAGATTCCTTGGACTTATTTCTGGTAAGGGCCTGTGATCTAGATTTTAGTTTTTCTCTGGAGCACTACAACAAAACTAGGAACTAGGAAGTGAGTGGCACACTTAGCCATGTTTACAAGTGTATTAGCCATTTGGTCTGGTTGGTCCATATTACTCTTTGGATAACTTTCTCTGTCTTTGGGACTTTTCAAAATCCCATGGACATCACATAGAGTCTGTAGGTCACCCTGGGTTACTGGGACTTTGATGGGGATCACATAGGATCTGTAGGTCATAGGATCTGTGGGTAGTGTGAACATTTCCATAGCACACATTCTTCCAGTCCATGTATACAAATGGGTTTTATTAATTTATGAATATAAAATTATTCCACATTTTTAAAATCAAAATTCTGCCATTCTATCCACCAGTATTTCATCCTCTTAGCTGTCGGTACAGATATGACTGGTCTATTTTACTTTGTATTTTTAAAAGTTTTATGTACATATGTTTAGTAGAATGTTTTTTATTTATTTTTTCTGACAATTTTACAGATGTACACAGTTTATTGAGCATACCATCTCCACCTTCCCATTTCCAGCAGGTACCATCAACACATCCACTTTCATAGATATGTATGTACATATAGGATTCATTTTTAACTTTTTATTTATGTGCATGTGTCTATGTCTGTGTATGTCTGTGTGTGTGTGTGTGTGTGTGTGTGTGTGTGATATGTATGTGGTTACCTGCAGAATCCAGAAGAAGGTATCAGATCCCTTAGAGCTGGCGTTATAAATACTTGTGAGATGTTCAGCTTGGGTGCCAGGAAATAAACTTAGGTCCTTTGAAAGAGCAGCTATCCATCTCTCTAGGGGAAGCTAGCCACTTCCCCTTTGTGATTTTAAATTAGGTAATGAATTCCCACAAGGCTTCCTCATTCATTCTTAGTTTGGCTAACCCACTACTCACTTCTCTGCCACATCCCCCTAACCCCATCTCTGCTTAAATCATTAACTTATTTTCACAATGTGTCCTGCTGCCCTCTCACACCCTAGTGCCTCCTTCCTTCCAGTGCTCACAGGCCCTTTCTAGCCTCCAGACCTCTACAGATAAAATCACCTTATTAAAATGGAAGTTTTAATTGACTCTCCATGTTTTAAACTTGTTGATTCTTCAACAACTTGCTGTGTGTATATAATACATTCTGGTTACATCATCCCATTCCACCAAGTCACCCCCTTCTCCACAAGTCCCCACCCCACTCTCGTGCCCACTTATTTTTGCTTTGTTACTTGGTTTAAACAATGCCATATCTGTGGGGATGGGAATGGAGCTCTTCAACAGAGCATGTTTTCTTGATTTCTTTGTGGGTAGTTTAGTTTGTAGAAATCTTTGGATATTGCTTTTCTATTTTGTTTCTAATAATGTTCCCTAATAATTATTAGCTCTAATAATGTCACACAGGTGCTCTCTTTGGGTTTTTCTGCGTGTCATCACATCATCTGGAAGAAGGGGGTCATTTCACTTCCTAGTTCTTTTTATTTGGTTTTCATTTTTATCTGCTTTGGCTAGTATTTCTAGAGCTGCATAGAACCACGCGTTCACAGGCTCTTCCCATCCCGTTATCTATGATATCACTCATGCAGTTGGATTATTACTATTTCAGTGTCTCCTTGATGTTAATTGTGGCTTTTGTTAGGTAGGGGCAAGCTCTTTTATAACTTTGGGAGTTAATGTTTTGATTATCATGAACATTTAGCTTTGTTGCATCTTTTGCATCTATTGAGGTGGTCATCTGGGGAGGGAGGGGGCTCCTGTCATCTAGTGGATGCTTTCTGGCATTAGTAAATTTGTATGTGTTGAACTATGCTCGAGTCCTAGGAATAAACCACATGCTCATGTGGTATAGTCTTCCTAGTGTGCTGTTGGACACAGTTTGCTGGTGTGTTAGGTAGGATGTTTATATGTATAATCCCTGAGCCTGTGGGTGTTTTGTTTTGGTTTGGTTTGGTTTTTTTGTGGTACCATCTTAATGATTTGGAGTACCAGAGTAATGGAAACATCATCAAATACATTTGAAGAGTGTCTTCCTCTACTGCTTTTTAAAGAATTTAACAAGGAACCAGTGTTAACATCACTGTAAACAAAATGAACTGAATTAGACATGGAAAGAACATCTCATCTAACACCAACACAAGAACACACCATCTAACACCAGCACAACACACACACATGTACATGTCATCTAGCACCACACACAGCACATACAACATGTAGCTACACACCACATGCACCATCTAACACCACACAACACAGATAATCAGATAATTTCTACTTTACATGAAACAGCCACATGGGAATGTCACATAATGTCTCACAAGCAAGGACATATCTCATGACGTCACACAGAAAGTCTGAACATATTTGAGAAGATTAAAATCATTCTATAGATTTTTTTCCTAATAATAGCAGGATGAAACTAGAAATCAGTAGCAGAAAGTAGAAAAAAAATCACAAATAAAGAGACACTAAAAAATATATTCTTGAACCACCACTTCAGGAAAGAGAAAGTCAAAGGGCAATTTGGAATAGATCTCAAAATGGTTGAAAATGAAGATACAGATATGAGAGCTCAGGAGATGAAGCAAAGGCAGTGTAAGGTGGGAGGCAGGCAGACATAAGTATTGACATCCAATGTTCAAACCAAAAAGGTTCAGCCTGACATGGTAGTTTAACCTGGACACTTCCAGGAACTAGAAAATAACAAGCAAAAAGTTAGCAGAAGTAGAGAACAGAAACAGAAGAAATTATTAGAATAGAAGTAAAACAGAGTAGAAAATAACACAAGTAAGAACTGTTTTTTGTTCTTTCTTTTTGTAAGACAGGATTTCTCTGTGTAACCCTGGCTGGCCTCAAACTCAGAGATCTGCCTGCCTCTGCCTCCCAACTACTGGGATTAAAGGCCTGAGCCATCACCTCCCAGCAGGAGCTATTTAAGAAAAAATATTTATCATCAACTATCTATTTGTCTGTCAGTCTTGCACATGTATATGACTCAGTGCGTGTGTGTACACCATACACATGTAGTTAACCACAGAAGATAGAGGGCATTGGATCCTGTGGAGCTGGAGTTGTAGGAGGTTGTGAACCACTCCATGGCAGCATCTAGACCCAGGGGAGCCAGGGGAATGTTTTCTGTCTGGGTAGCCATAGCCAATGTCAAGTTCTTATAGTGGAGAAGACAGGTCTATAGTAGACATTTAATCATTTTTGCTAGCCATTAATAGAGGCTCCAGCATTTCTTCTGTGGATTTGGTGTATATATATAGCCATGTGTGTGCAGGGGTATATGTGTGAGGTGATGTGTATGCAGGTGCACTTAAGGGTGCAAGTGTGTATGTGGTTTTTTTTTACTCTTTTTTTTTATTACATCTTTTCCTCAATTACATTTCCAATGCTATCCCAAAAGTCCCCCATACCCTCCCCTCTACTTCCCTACCCACCCATTCCCATTTTTTTGGCCCTGGTGTTCCCCTGTACTGGGGCATATAAAGTTTGCATGTCCAATGGGCCTCTCTTTCCAGTGATGGCCGACTAGGATCAGCTTCCAAACGCTGACATCATTGTATTCACTAGCAAGATTTTGCTGAAAGGACCCAGATATAGCTGTCTCTTGTGAGACTATGCCGGGGCCTGGCAAACACAGAAGTGGATGCTCACAGTCAGCTATTGGATGGAACACAGGGCTCCCAATGGAGGAGCTAGAGAAAGTACCGAAGGAGCTGAAGGGATCTGCAACCCTATGGGTGGAACAACATTATGAACTAACCAGTACCCCCCCCCCCCCCCGGAGCTCTTGACTCTAGCTGCATATGTATCAAAAGTGTGTGTGTTTTAAGAGCTTGTGGAGGCCAGAGGACACTCTCGGACTCTGTTCCTAATGATCAGACCACATTTGTTTTCCAGCTGGATTTCTCACTGGGACCCTGCATCTGTCAGGTCAACTAGTCTGGCTGTCCAACAAGTCACAAGGAACCTCTTCTCTCTGCTTCTTTGCTGCAGGGAGAGCAAGCACATGCCACTTTAAAGAGTGATGAAGGTTTAACTCAGGGTCTCATGTTTTTGAGGCAATCACCTCACTCCTGAGCCATCATCAGGCACACTCTCATTTTTGGACACCCTCCTGCCTCTTCATGGTGGCCTTCTTATGCAGTCTTAGTCACTGTGTCTACTGTCCATGTGTTTTATTGAACCTAGGTTCAATAAAAGGGAACGAGTCAGGTTCTAGCTCTGGTACCTGGAGGACAATAGGAGAGCCAATTAAAAATGGCAAAAACAAGACAGGGCTGGAGTTCTGGAGGTCTTAGCATGGCTGGTCTAGGCAGAAACACATTGCAATTGGATAAATAGCTCCCAGCCATTTACAACCACCCCTAGATCGCTCATTCAAAAGAATCTATCTGCAGGTCTGTTTGCTTCTCCGACTTACCTGCTGCCTTTCAAGAAAGTCTCTTATCTAGTCCCCTGCCCACATTGATGACTGACATTAGATTACTCAGGCTGCACCTAGCAGAATCCTTTGTGTAGCTTCCTGTATGTTTCTAAAGTGAAGCTGGCATTAAGGTGAGCCTTAGGGGCTGGAGAGATACTTGGTATTTAAGGATTGCTGTTCCTACAGAGGACCTGAGTTTGGCTCCCAGAATTCACATTAGGCAGCCCATGTGACTCCATATCCAGGGAATGGGGTTCAGAGGTCTTCTTCTGCCTCAGCTGCACTCACATGCACATGTTAGCTCCCATATAAGTAAGAATTAAAAGTCAACATTGAAAAAAAGGATAGATGGGTTGCCCCTTTCTCAACTCAAGGGGGCAACGAGCCATCCCCACACACGCCTTCACTGAGATCCTATCACATGGTGGGGGCAGCTTCTCAGGAAGGATTAGGAGATGTTTACAAAGGAAAGTGTTCCCACTGCTTAATCAGTGCCTTGGGTTATCACTGGTGTGCAGCATTTCTCACCATGACATCACAGATCCCAGCCAGGTGTTGACTCCAACCCCACTCTACTCCTGGCCAGATGTTATACGCTGCACCTCTTCTACAGTAATAGCACTGCTGGGGTGGACATGTAACGTGAATCAAGGCATTTAGACCTGAGAGAAAGCATCCCAAATTATGGGATTCTATAGGAGGAAGGTCATGGGGGCTCCAGCAGGTTTCCAGAGCGATTCAGATCACACCAGGAGAGCAGGGCAGGGGAAAATCTGGCACAGAGAAGGCTGCACATCCCACCTCTGTCCACCTGTGACTGATGAAGAAGAAAAGGAACAAGGTTAGGCTGCAGAACATTATATGCTGTGTTCTCTGGGAAAGTCCCCTCACCTGCATCTCTGTAGCATTGACAACATTGTGAGGAAAAGTCCCCCATGGGGGACTCTGAGGACTTAGAGAGCAAATAAGGTGGTGGACACATGAAATGCACCGAAGCTATGTTAACTTTCTCACCTCTGTGCTTTGTGTTGGTGGAAGTCACACAGCCTGGCTTTGATGTGGGCCACCAGATTCTGAGGCAGAGGACATTAGGACCAGCAGGGTAGATGATCTGAAGGACCAGCAGGAGCTAGACACTGTCTAGACAATTGTGTCCTCTGCAATTGCTTACTGTCGAAGACTCACAGTGCAGGGAGCAGAAGGAAGCCAATGAAGGTTGGATATTCCAAAGAATCCAATACATTTATGCTTCCTCCTGGCATTCCTGGTCTCTCCCAGCCCCCACTCAGTGTGTGTGTGTGTGTGTGTGTGTGTGTATGAGAGAGAGAGAAAGAGAGACTCCATGTGTTTCTCTATGAGAGGTTGCGTGAATGTATGTGTGAATGTGCATTAGAGAGAGAGAGGGAGAGAGAGAGAGAGAGAGAGAGAGAGAGAGAGAGAGAGAGAGAGTGTGTGTGTGTGTGTACGCACATAAAGAGTCTAGAGGTTATCTTCAGGTATCTTCCTCTCTCACGGAACCATTTCTTCCAGATCTGATCTCTAGGATCTACCTGTTTCTGCCTCCTGAGGTCTAGGAATACAGGTGCACACCACTGTACCTGGATTTTATGTGGGTGCTGGGGAACAAACACGGGTCTTTATGCTTGAATCGGAAGCACTTTCCCCACTAAGCCATCTTTCCAGCCTTGCTGCTCCTCCTGTTTGAACACAGTGGAGATCCTTTGTATTCAGCTCTCCTCTGATCAGGCTACTGCAGACTCTGCCTATGACCATTTTAGCTGTTCAGGAGACAAGAATGGATCAGGATTCTTCACTGAGCCTATCCCCCATTAGTGGACACCTAGCTTACTTCCTATTTACATTTTTCATCACATATGCAATATTTGCATGAATGCATATATGCTAAAAGTATCATTTGTGCCATAGCGTTTAGCTGCATTATATAAGTATATATTATATTTCATATATGTGTATATGCTACATAAATATATATATTTCATATGCATATACATTATATATGTATATATATATTTCTAGATTGCCAGATGTTGTGGCTTGATATGATGTGTCCCCCAAAAAAGACTCATGTGCTAAAGGCATGGTCCCTAGCTTGGTTGAGAGACTGAATGATAGAGAGATGGCTGTATCATGATGATGCTAACTTTATCAGTGAACTAATCCACTGAAGAGTCCATAGATATAGCCTGTTAGGATTGGAGCCAAGTGGAGGAAGCAGGGTAGGTCTTAGCTTGTTGGGGAGGTAACCCATTGATGAGCTGATTAGTGAATGGCTTATTGAGAGATGAGTATAGTAGAGGTGGGACACTGGTGTCAGACCTTTGAAAGGTACATCATTCCCAGACCCTTCCTTCATGTTTCCCTACTTTCTAGTTGATATAATGTGAGCAGCTTTCTTGAAATGCTCTTTTCCCATGATGCTCTGCCTCACTGCAGACAGTCCCAGACACAATGGAGTCCACTGAGCATAGACTAAACCTCTATAAACATGTCTCTCCTATCTTGTTTCCTCCAGTGTTTTTGTCAAGAGTGACAAAACATACCCAACATACCAAGTTAGAACAGAACCTTCTTAAGAGCCAATTTAAACCTTGCATCCTGGGTGCTGAGAAGGCTCAGTGAAGTGAGCACCTTACTTTAGCTCATTCTCTGGAGCCCACAGAAAGCTGGAATTGAGTCCACAGAGTTTTCTTCTCACCCCCAGATATGCACCGTGCCCGTCATTCACATAAGCGCCACACATAAGCAACAAAGGAAGAAATGCTCTTGAATCCTACTCTCAACAAAGGGGTCCCTAGAAGAAAATGATCTTATAGGCTTCCTCCCTCTCCCTCTCCCTCTCCCTCTCCCTCTCCCTCTCCCTCTCCCTCTCCCTCTCCCTCTCCCTCTCCCTCTCCCTCTCCCTCTCCCTCTCCCTCTCCCTCTCCCTCTCCCTCTCCCTCTCCCTCTCCCTCTCCCTCTCCCTCTCCCTCTCCCTCTCCCTCTCCCTCTCCCTCTCCCTCTCCCTCTCCCTCTCCCTCTCCCTCTCCCTCTCCCTCTCCCTCTCCCTCTCCCTCTCCCTCTCCCTCTCCCTCTCCCTCTCCCTCTCCCTCTCCCCCTCCCCTCCCCCTCTTCCTCCTCCCCTCCCCCTCTTCCTCCTCCTCCTTCTTCTTCTTTTTCTCTTCTTCCTCCTCCCTCCCCCTTTTTTTTGTTTTTTTGAGGCAGGGTTTCTCTGTGTAGCCCTGGCTGTCATGGAACTCACTCTATAGACCAGGATGGCCTTGAACTCAGAAATTCGCCTGCCTCTGCCTCCCAAGTGCTGGGATTAAAGGCATGTGCCATCACACACAGCAGGCTACTTTTTAATATATACTGGGAAACCA
Organism: Mus caroli; assembly: GCF_978045245.1. Taxonomy (NCBI): domain Eukaryota; kingdom Metazoa; phylum Chordata; class Mammalia; order Rodentia; family Muridae; genus Mus; species Mus caroli. Next base: position 2,302,595 of record NW_028227272.1, read on the forward strand.
CTAGAAGGGACTTTGGGAGCCCCAGCATCCCAAGTTCTACACAAGCTCACCCTCAGTTTCTTCCAGCATGTGTTAGAGTGACTGACGGGCACATGGCAGCCCATACACAGATATCCATCCAGCAAGTGCTGTGACTACCCTACCCTTTCTGACAAGCCAGTTTCAAGGGCAAGCAAAGGGCAGGCATTGATAGGGCTTTCTGCCTCCAGAGTGCTGTGCCTTTAACCATCTTAGCCCCATGACCTCTTGATCACAACCATGTGTGCCCTAGATTCAAAGTTGTCCTTCTGCATCATGAGCAGACTGTCCTTAGGTTGCAGGCTGCAGAGATGCTGAGGTAACTGCAGTAAATATTTTCCTTCTGACAAGTGAGGGACGTGGAATTTTAAGAGGCACGCGTTTATTGCACTTGCCTGGTGACTACAGATTTGATTAGGGGTGGGGTTGGGGATGGGGAGGTGAATTTTACCCTCGAACAGGTTCTTTCCTTTTTAAAACACTTTAAAAATGTGGCGTGAAGTTTGGCAACACAGTGTTTGGAACCAAGTCCTGGGTAAAAATGGAAGAAAGAGGACCTGGGGAGATAGATTATGAAGACAGGCGTTTGAATCCCCAGGACCCACTTAAATGTTGGGTGGGCATGGTGGATTGCTGTAATCCCAGTCCTTGGGAGGCAGGGGTAGGGGTCCCTGAAGAAAGCTGGCTAGCTGAGTCAGGGAGCTCTGAGTTTGACTGGAAGTCTGCCTTAGTGAGTAAGGGAAAGCATGTCCAATACCTCAGGTGGACCTCTGACCTCCATCCATATGTGCATGCACACCCGCAATGCATTCACACATATGTAATCAAGCACACACTCACCTGCGCAGGAACACTGTTTGCACATATACATTCAATGAAAAAGTACAGGAGACAGGGGTTGGGGGAGTGAGGGGGAAGCTCCAGGCTTTTAAAAAGCATCCTGGGGGTGATCTGAAATGCAGTGGGGTTCATAGTCTGGGTGCACAGGTAGGGAGCTCATGAAAGCCAGTGCACAAAGCTACTCAAGCCAGAGCTGGCCACTCTATCTTTAATTCCAAGCTTCATGTTCTTCTCAAACCTTGATTCAGAAAAGCCAGATTGGATTCGGTGTCCATTTCCAAATGAGGGGAAACAGAAGCTCAGAGAGGGGTGACACATGTCCCGCAGGACACCCGGCTTGCTGACTCTGAAGATTTATAAAGTTGAGTGTTTTAAACTCCAGAGCAGTCTATATGTGCTTTTATCTGGATGCCTGATCCAGTGCTCTGAGAACCATGAGTGACAGTAAACAATAGTGGTCATGATTGCATGTGGTCCTTCACACAGGGCACGGGTGTTCTCTGGCTCCCAGAACCTGCTGCTTACCATAGGCTAGAGACTGAGCCAAGCACTTTGAATGTATTATTTTGCTTAATTCTTACAACGATCTTGTAAAATATTATAATTTCCATTTTCTAAGTCTAAAATTATAGGTTTAGCAACACTAAGTACCTTTTGTATGTTTGTCTATTGTGTGATAAAGTGCCTCCAATTTCGCTAACTATTGACTATGTTTAAGATTTTGTCGGCCACAAGTCTGGACAAGTACTCATGGACTATCTTGGTGGCATTCAGTTGGGAGATGGATGTTCCAGGGGAGTTGATCTACCTGAGACATTAGAAGGTCAGGCTGGAAATTTAGACTCAGTTGGGTCTGGTTTCAAGTTTCCTAGATGTGGCTTCTCCAGTATTGTGGTGGGATAATTAGTTTTCCACTAAGTGCTCCAGGTGACACTTGTAGACTTGGCCAATCTTCGAGGTGGCAGTGTCTCTTTCACAAGAATCTGTTGCTTTAGTTCATCTTAGAGCCTGACTAAATATGTGAGTTGGGGCCTCTATGGTCACTGCACCAAAGCATGTGAGGCTGGCTTATGTGCCCACACTGACCAAGGTGAAACCACTGACACAATGAAATCCTGGAGGTGGCCTTGGCTTCAGAGCCATCCTCAGAGTTCTGGATGTCTAGGTTGTTGCTCTGACAAAATCCCCTCCAAGGGCAACTTTAGGAAGGAGGGTATCTTTTGGCTCACAGTTCGAGGGTGCGGCCCACCATGGAGCAGAAATAATAGTGGCAGGACATGAGGTGGCTGGTCACACTGCATCCATTACAATTGAGAAGTAGAGAGAGATGCCACTAGACTTCCTTCTTCCGTTTCGTTCTGTGCACAACTGTAGCCTGTGGAATGATACTGCTTGTATTTAGGGTGGGTCTTCTTTCCTCAGTTTATTCTTTCTAAAATCACGGTCATGGACCTGTTCTGAGTTATACTAGGTAATTTTTAAAATGTCAAGTTGACAGTGAAAATGAACCATCATACCAAGTAATGTGGCTACTGCTGGTGGAAGTTGGGCCACAGGCAGAAGCTGGACCACAGGTGATGCTGGACCACAGGTGATGCTAGACCACAGGTGCCACAGGCAGAAGCTGGACCACAGGTGAGGCTGGACCAAAGGTGGATGGTGGACCACAGTGGATGATGGACCACAAGCAAATACATTGAAGCTGGACCAGAGGTAGATGCTGGAGAGTGGCTGCTACTTGCTAACAACACTCCCATTGGAAAGGCTTCCTAAAGCACAGCTCACAGTGGAGTTGCAGGTCATTGCATTGCTGAGTGTCAGAAACCCCACTTATCTTATTACCCAAACCAAGTCAATGTTAAACTTCATCACTTTTTGATCACAGAGACCAGTGAAGATGTTTATACCAAGGATAACTATCCAGAGATTTCTCAGTCAGTTCATGCAGAACTAACTCAAGTTTATTAAGAAAGGCCATCCTAGTACCTGGTCTCCTTGTTCACGGTAACTGCAGAGATAGAAAGCCAGACATGTCCTGTTATCTCAAGATGGATGAACAGGACCACCTACTCCCCCAGTAACTCTTGGCACCATGGTCACCTTACCTTGAAGCTGGTCCCCTTGGATGTGCTTAGTACATATCTCAAACCCAACTCATCTGTGGCATCCATTGGACCATCTCAAAACTCACAGGTCCTTATTGTGAATGAAGGAAAATACCATTATATCCCTCAGTTAATCTCACTGGTGAAGCCTTGGATAGCTAGGCAGGGTGGAGAAATGAGCTTTGTGATATTTGTGAGGTCCAAGTTCCACCCTGAGCTAGATAGAAGTTGCCTTGGACTGTCAGGTCTGAGAGTGGCTGTAGACTTCTAGGTCCACGTGAGACACCTTTCAAGAACCAAAAAGTAAACTAAAGCAAAGCTGAAGAAGCCAGACAAGCAGAAACTGTCATGCTTTGTATGTTCAGGTATTATGCTGGTGTCAGGCATCTCATAAGCTGCAGACAGTCTGGCAGCCTAGCAGAGATTACCCAGCAGACCCCAGGATACATAGCGACTTAACATTTTCATTTAGATGCTTATCAACCTTAGCGACCACTTCCATGCTGCCCCAGCGATCATGTCCTCATGGGCCGTTACCCAGAAGGTCTGCTAGAGTTACATGCTGACTTCACAAGCAAAGGGTAACCTGTTCAGCACAGTGGTGACATTTACTGATGGGGAGAGAGATCTGAAGGCCCAGCAGGCCAGGACTTAGGAAGGGATGTGATAATTTTGTCTTCTTGCCTGGCAGGCCTCGAGCAGTAGCATTTGCTGAGTCACAGGGACCCAGAAGTGAATGCTGGAGGATGGAAGGGGAAGACATAGCAGAGCCTCCACACCCATCAACAACATGGGGATGGGATAATGTTCCATTAATGAATGGAAGATGGTAGCCTGGATCTGGATTTCTGAGTTGGAATATTGCCAAGCTGTACAGAGAACAGCATCTCTCACTGTAGAGAGCTGGGGCTCAGCTCATAGTTCCTCCACTTGCTAGAGAAATAATTAAAGCTCTTTGATCTTATCTGGACTATTTACAGTGAGCTCCATCCAGTATGTGAATACATTCTTCCCCAAGCTTAAATCCTTTCAAGTTTCTGTTCTGCGGGATCAAGAGACACGTGTACCATGAGTGCACAGGCAAAGGGCAGGTGCTACAGGCTATTAGCACTGAGAGTTCAGCCAACGGAGAGATGGTTTGGAGGACTCCAAACAGTGTTTAGATGTCTCAGAAACATGTAGAGGGAGATCAAGTGGCTGGATGGCCTATGCCTTCCCCAGGAGCAGTGGATTCAGCTCTGGGTCTGTGGAACTGTGAGCACCTCTGCTTTGGTGCCATCATGTCTGTCTCTCCTTAAGTCTCTTCTAATGTCATAGCTGAGTTCTTTCCATTCAGGCTTCTGACATTTCTGGTGTCATGTGAGGTAAAGGCTTCAGGTTCCCAGTCTTGGTTTCCCTGTCTGTGGATGGGGACATGGCAGTGCATTTTGGAGGCAAGAGTTGAAATGGAATTGTGAACATCAAGTTCCTAACACAAGGGAAGAAGAGCACCTTCATGTTGGAATTTCAAAAGCAATTCAGAAACCAGAGGAGAGCAAGGGAAATGATTAAAGGGATGAAGAAAAGCCAGAACAAAGCATTCACTCCTGCCCCGCTGGGGATTTCCCATGTCCCTTCTGTGCCCTGTGCTGGTCTACAGAATGGCCCACCAGCAGCAGGCCTCTAATCAGATCAGGCCCCCCACTGCACATTCTCTGATGGCTGCTGCCTTGGACAAGATCAAAGCCAAGTGCTGCAGCCTGTATCCTTTAAAGAACCCTCATCTCATTGGCTTGTGTGGTTCATTCTAGTGTGTCCACTGCAGCCAGCCATCACAGGGGACAGACAGGCCATAGGTCTATGCGTGTACCTTACTGAGTAAGCTTTAAGCTGTGAGCACCGGAAAAGAATATACAGATTCATCACATTTTGCCACTTGTTTCTTAGTATGTTTATCCAATATGTATAGTCATAGGTTATAAATAAAATATGGCTGCTTTCCATTTGGCCACAAGCCCCCTATTTGCTATTGCTTCACTGTGTGCCTTATTTTTTGAATGTATGTGCAGGTGTCCATGCCTGTGGAGGCCAGAGGACAATCTAAGCTCTCATTCTCGTGATGTAGTCCACCATGTTTATTGAGATAGGTTCTCTAATTTCTCTAGAACCCTCCAGATAGGCTAGAAAATATGGCCAGGATGTCCCAGGAAGCCATCTGTCTCTACTTCTCCTGTGTGAAGATTTTAAGTGCATGTCAGAACATGTGACATTTTTATGTGGATCTCAGGGCCTCACGGTTGCAAGGCAACCATCTCTCTAACTCTGGATCAGGTTGAAGAGTCATTTTCAGACCACTTCTCTATGATTAAGAAGAGAAGCCCAGTGCTCTGAAAGGCTTTTTACTAATAATGTTAGGCTGTGTTTTCTTTATGGCTCTGAATTTGGCTTTAGCTTTATAAACAGATATGCTCTCTGCGGCAAAGTTTCAAACAACCGGGAAAAAGGACAGTTCCCTGTCACACATAGAACTTCACAGTCCCAGTGAAGTTCCAGGCTCTTCTTCAGTTTGCTGTGTATCCTACCAGATAGCTTTTAGACAAGCATGTGTGTTTGTATGGGGGAGGGCAAATAACATTTATAGTCATCATCTTGAGTATCATTTGTTCCTGTGCTATGCATGCTATTGTGCTGTGCCCCCTTTCCTGTAGAGTGTGTATGTGTGTTACACATATGTGTCTGTGTGGGTATGCATATGCACACATGGAGACATTGCATCAGGTTTAAAAATGCACATGTCTCACAATGTATTGGGCCTGCTGGCATGTCCAGCCTCTTTACTGTGCAGTTCAACTTTACCATCTAGCAGAGTTTACACTTGAGAGACAGGCAGCATCTCCAGGAAAAGAAGTCACCAAGATAAAATTTCAGAATGTTTAAGTTTACGGTTGTGTCAGGTCACATTCACAGCTGTCCTGGGCCACATGCTCCCCATGGTGGCAGGTTAGAAGCACACTGGATCATAAACTACGCTCAACAGCCACTTCTAGGGCACTCAGGCTTTATTTGTCTGGAGCCACATGTTGCCTGTTAAAAGCTGCTGCAAACAGCTTTACATGGGGTGAGAAATCTCCAGTTCCACATAAGCTCAGCAGCCGCAATCATCTTGTCCCCTTAGAGGCAGCTGAGCTTGTAGCCCTATGTTTAAGCCTCTATGGTGTTTTGATCATGCTAGTATCATGCTAGCCTTTGTAACACTAGCTATGTACATGCTTCTCTTTGTTAGCATGTGTTTGCAGTAACTGTGAGGAGTGAGGTTGTATATTTGTGGGGGGCTATCAAAGGACATAGCAGCAGGAAATACACAAAGTTAGGAAATAACAGTCAGATGATAAAGTAGAGAAAACCAGAGGGGTCGGCTGAGGACTGTGCTGCCCACGCTTGTGAGGGGTCGACTGAGGACTGCGCTTCTCTTGTGTGTAGAGAGAGGAGCTGGGGCTGCCTGAAACCTGCAGCTGGTGACTGTCAGATTTATCCCTCATTACTTCTCTTGGGGACCACAGGGAAAAGCATACACACACACACACACACACACACACACTCACACACACACACACACACACATACACACAGGAGGCTAAGCAGCTGAGGGATCTCCTTGTACTTTAGGGATGAGGCAATAGTTAGTGCATCCCAGGCTCTTGCAGAGTCACGCAGGGAAGGGAAGCCATGACATAACTCGGGCCTGTAACCACCATTCTTCCTCATGGTGCTTTCTACTGAACCAGCTTGGCAAACGTTTGGCCACGGCTCATGACTCTGCTGGGTGAGGGTGTCTGAAGATTTGCCTCTGGTTTGGGAAGCTAATGAGGCATGAAAGCTTCTCTATGGGAAAATAACTCTGTCTGCTCCCTTCCCGATCTGGGGAAGCTGGTTCTGGGGAGGGCTGATGCCTTGGTGGTGAGTGTGGGCAAGACAGTGCTGGGAGAGGCTGAGTTAGAGCAAGCTGCAGGGGCTGATCGCCTAGGACAGGGATCATGCCCTTTGTTGAATTCACAGCTGTGAGCTGGTACCAGTCAATGTTTGAGTCAGCTGCTATGGAAACACAGAGGCAGGCAGCTTCACAACAGCAACAGAGGCTTGTGGTTTTATAGGCTGGGAGTCCATGGTCAATGGCCTCACAATGGCTGTCATGGCTACATGTGGCCGTCTTTCCTCTGTGTTCCCCATATGACCTTTCTTGGTAGGTGTGTGTGTGTGTAGACAGAAAGCAAAGCCTTTGGTGGTTTATCATATGGACACTAATCCCACGAGAGACCTTGCCCTTGTGAAGTCCTCTCAATAGACAGTGTGGCCATTTCCTAAGGTCTCACTTCCAAGCATCGCCACACAAAATTTAAGACATCAATGTGTGATTTTGGAGAATTTAAATCAGTTATAACTCAGTGTACACTGAATTTCTTAGTACTTTTCATTTTAAACTCCCACATTGTGCTGAAGATTAAGTCTAGAGCCTCATCTATGCTAAGAAACTACTACTGGGATACATCCCCAGCCTCTCTTTACATTTTATTTTGAGGCGTGGTCTCACTGAGTTGCCAGACTCCCCTTGAATTCCTTCAGTAGCTCAGGTAGGCCATGGGCTCCTGATCTTCTTGCTTCAGTTCTCTGATAAGTTTGGGTGATGGACCTGCAGCACTGGATGAGATCGCAGTCTAGTTTTCTGATAGGAAAATGTCAGTGAAGTTGTCAGAGTCAGTTTTAAAGCTCCAGGAAAATTTCAGGCAGAAAGTTTGTAGAAGAGATTTGAAAAATCAAATCCCTGGGGGTGGGGACATGGCTCAGTCGGTTAATGGCTTTTTCTGTAAACCTGAAAATCTGAATTTGATGCCCAAAACTCATTTAAAAACAGCTGTGTGTGGTGGCATGTGCTTGTTATTCAAACTCTGAGGAGGAAGAGACATGAGGATCCCTGGGAATTTTGGCTCTCTGGTCCAGCCTGGTTGACATGTCTGATGTCCCAGTAAGAGATCCCATCTGCAGAACTAAGGTGGATGCTACCTGAAGAATGAGACACAAGAGTGTTCTGTGACTTCCATACACACACATGACTACGTATGTACTCACACATGGCTGACCACAACATACATACATACATACACACACGCACACATACAAATCCAACAACAAAGCCAATATGAACCTAAAGAGATAGCTCAGTGGTTAAGAACACTTGGTGTTCTTCCAGAAGACCCAGGTTCAACTCTTAGCACACACACTGGGAAGTTCTCCACTATTGGTAACTCCAGCTTTAGGGCATAGATGTCTGCTTCCAGCATCCACAGGCACCTGTACATATGTGCATGTTTGTGTGCACATCCGTGCCTAGCTATTGTGAGCCTCAGTGACTTGTACATCTGAGCTGCCTGTGTACTGTGGGCTTCTCCATAGGCGCTTGAAATGCTTTTATTCCAGGATCAAATCTAATTCTCTCCACTTATTAACTTTCAGATCTTGGGAAAGTTCCCTACATTTTCTAAGCCCTGGTGTTCTCATCTATGAAAAGGGGGCTAATAAAGGGTTTTTAGGGGGTTAAATGAGAAAAAGGAAACATGAAGAATTTGGCATAATGCCTGCCAGGACTTTATACTTCACAATATTGTGAGGCATTTTGCAAAGGTGGGGGCTGCAGTTGTTGCTGTCTCTGTAACTTCCCATGAGGCTGGCTTGAAACATAAGGGAAAAATACCCACAAAAGTGTCATTAATAAGAGGAATTGTCATCAGTGCCTTTGCTTCCTTGGTGTTCATTTAATCCTCACTGTTTTGCACAGGCTTTGTACAGGGCCTTCCCCCTTCTGCTTCCTGGCAAGCTTGCTATAATGTGTTGAAAATATTAATTATCCTCTTCACCTATTCACAGGACTGTGAAGATGAATCTGCTGTCACTGTGTTTGGTGGAAGAGAATGTGTGTGTTTGTGTTTGTGTGTATGTGTGTGTATGCCTGTGTGCCTGTGTGTGCCTGTGTGTGCCTGTGTATAAATATCTGAGCTTCTGTAGGTTTGTTTTTATGCCTGTATATATGTGTATCTGTATATATATATATATATATATATATATATATATATATGTGTGTGTGTGTGTGTGTGTTATATTATATATAGACATATATGCATATATATATATATGTTTTATATATATGGAGAGAGAGAGAAAGAGGGATTTGTGTGTGTGTGTGTGTGTGTGTGTGTGTGTGTGTGTGTGTTTGTGTCTGTACATGCTCATGTGGGTTGTCCCATAGTCCCCTCTGGTTATAAAAATTATTGATACCAGCTCCTTTAGAAAGAAAATTAATGCAATTGCCTTCTTGTTGAATTGATGCTAATGTCATTTTTCTTTAACATGCAGGTTTTGGTGAGTCCTGCTGTTGACCAAACTGAGGTAGGAAACATGGTTTTGCTGTCTCCCTGACTGTGCTTCTCCCTGTGGTCGGGTGTCTGGGTATGTTGTCTATGGCACACTTTCCATGGTGCTGGACTAGGTTGGCTCCTTGCTCACAGAGCATGCTCTGAGCAGCTTAGAACAATAATGAGGATTTCAAAGTCTTTTACTTGCCTTGGAGACTCCTTTTGTCTCCCCTATTTGGCCTCCAGGGTCTGAAGAGAATTTTAGCAGATGCTAACAGTATAGTAGAAAATATATTAGCAGATGTTGTTGATCATGGGTGTCCAACACCACCAACTGGAAATTGTCTATAGTGTTATGGTTATCCTAAGAAGGCATCCACAGAGCCTCTCCTCTCTTCTCAAGTTACAACTTGGAGAAAGCAAGATTGGTGACCCATCTGTCCACCATTTTCATTGCCCCAAGGATAAAAGTGTCTACTATGCTCTGTCACATGTTTGTTAAAGAATAAAGCTTATGGAGGTGACTCTGACAGACCCTACAGAGCATGAGGGGCCACTCAGGAGTGACTGTGCAGTGTCCCCAGTGATGGTTAGGATGGTTCTCTGTGGTCTCACAGGGCATGTGGTATGTGAATAGTTCAGGTCGGTATTGAACTTAAATAGTGAGGTGAGTATTTGGCATGGAGAGCCACAGGAAGGGTCGGGAGCTGCAGGAATGTGGTGGAGGCCAGGCATCCCCAGTCTTACCTGTTTCCCCAAAATCCTGGAGCTAATTACTCAAACAAGTTATATTCAGAAGTGTTGTTTTCTCTTTTTCAGAATGGAAATAATAATACTCACCTTATAGAAACTCCAATGTCATTTTATTTATTGATTTATTGACTCTGTGTGTATGTGTGTGTGTCCGTGTGTCTGTGTGTCCGTGTGTTTAAGTCAGAGGAGACTCTTTATAAGTCACTTCTCTCTTCCTACTATGTGGACCCAGGGATAGAACCCAGATTGTTGAACTTGGCAGCAAGTGCCTTTACCGTCAGAGCCGTCTTGTTGAACCTTGTTTCTGACACTCCTGCCCATGACGCTTTTGAGAATATGAAAAGGTTGGTGGTGGTAACTGCCCAGGTAGTTTTCAAGGAGCACAGTGCATAATTCCATTATTAAGTACCTGTTACATTCTCAGTATTACAGAGATGATTTCATTTATTGTGGTATTGGATGTTCAGAAAAATCTTGGCTACAGCAGCAGTCATAATTTCCATTTCACAGACAGGTAAACTGAGGTTCTGGAACACTCAAACTTTCCAAGACTCATTCAGTGATGAAATGAGTGCAAGCCATGTCTATCAGAGTGCAGGTTTGACCTCTGAATGCCACGATGTGTAAAGCACATAGGTAACTGCTTGGTGCACAGGTCATGTTCAGTAAATCCCTGCTTTGTTACTCATTAAGGACCACTTCTGAGTGCTAGGCCACAAACAGGCTTCTGTGGTCAGCACCATGGACAGCTGCTACCTGCTTCCTTTAGCTCCTTGCCAGTCCCAAGACACTCTCTCAGTCTTGCCATACTGGGCAATTTAAAACATTCAGCCAATAGAAAACAAACAAACAAACAAACAAACAAACAACAATAATGACAATGATAATACCCTTGTATGTTTTCCCCCTTCCATTTTATAGCAGTCCTCAATGGCAAGACATTTATCTCTATAGCTTTGATTAAAACTATAGGTTGCAAAGAGAGAAGTACTTCATGTCTTGATTGAAATGACAGTTGCAGACTTGACAATCCTGCAATCTACTGATAGAGCAGAGGAAAACACATGCCCATGCTGCTGCCTACCAGCAGACAGAGGCAGGAACACACTTGAAGGTTCTGATCTCATGGTTCCATGATGAAAATAACTCATGCCCATTAGCCAGTTCATATGCAAATCATGGTGTAGGATGCAATGGAATGCATGACTACAATCCAGGCTCAGCCACAGATATGTGAAATGGCCTTACGAACCACAGATAGGGACTATTGAGTGTGGGAAACACTAAGTGAGTAAAATGAATCTTTGGGAAAAGATAGAAAGAAGGGGAAGAGGACTGGGAAAACAGGAAAGGAAGGAAAGGAAGAAAGAAGGATGGAAGAGAAGGAAGGGAGGGATGAAGGAGAGGTGAAAGGAAAGGAAGGAAGATGTTAGCTTTTCAAGGCTATGGACAAAATATTTACTAGAAATGAGGAGGAAAGATTTGATCTGGCCAACAGTGTTAGAGGCCTCATTCTGAGGTCATTCATTCCCATGGTTTGGAGCAGGACACTGTGCAGGAGGCTGTGGTTGAAAATCAGTTGTTCATGGTACCTGTTATATCCTCAGGATCAGAATAGGGCAGGGCGATGGAGAGAGTTAAGGATGTGAGGACCCACACACAAGTGACATCTCAGAGCACACATTGAGCCAGTTCATCCCCTGGTCTACCCAGTTTCTCCTCCCCCAGACACAGCACATATCTCAAAGACTCTTCTTTTTCTAGCTATTGCTTTGAAGGCTCAGTTGTCATTGTTGCAGCCGAACATATTTTTTTCACTACTGTAGGGAGGTAACCTTTTATTAATTGGATTTCTAATGGTGATTCATCAAAGCAAGTGGTCACTATTATTTAATGTGAGATTCGATTCCACAGACAAGCAGCGCCTTCTTGTATGTGACGAGCAACACATCAGGTAACTGCATTGGGGTGGTCCTTTTCTGTCTCCAGTCACCTTTTGCTTTTCACCTAAATACAGACAAGCAGTTGTAATTTAGGCAGAACAGACTTTACCTGTGGCAGAGACATGGGTTAAAGGAAAACAAAAAGAATTACAAGCCTATGGAATGAGTGCGTGAACGGCTTCGCCGGCTCTTTTCTTTCTGCAGATTGACAGTGAATATGTGAATAACGTTTGCTAAATCCGGACTCAGGAAACATGACAGCAAGCTGTCTGTGCCAGTAACTCCTCACGGCATCTGCCACCCCTCCCTCACCACACACAGTTTTAATAAGACACCACACGGGCTATGGAGAGACATTAAAACCCTGTCGACGGAAAAGCTTTATCTTCCAACCAAATTCCATGCCTTGCAACATTGACGACAGCTGAAGAATTTATCTTAAATTCCCTCTGCTAGCTGCGAAGCACATGGCCTCTTTGTCCCCAAGCAGCCTGTAAGAACCAAACTAAGATGTCACATACATAATATAACAGATAAATGGCCCAATTTCCACACGCACATGACGGATAGAGTGCAGGTTCAGCACATACATATTTGCACGTTAATTGGCCCTGCGTGGATCCGTTTTGAACCTAAGTTGCAACTGCGTGGCTCCCGGGTTCCTTCCCCTCAGGAATCATTAAGCCTGCTTTATCACACAAATGCATACACATTTCCCCCTATTTATCGTCACGCAGCTTGCCCTGCTGAGAGAGAAACCTGGTTACCTGGGCTCATGCATTGCATTGCAAGTGTTTCTGTTGGCCTCTCTCAAACACAGACTGCATAGAAACAAAGATCTGAGACCCAGCCCACGTTGACTCTACTGACAGCCAGACAAAGGACTCTGCTGGCCAGGATAAAAGAAAAATTATTTCCTTTCAGTTGACAGTTGCTTTATTTTTTTAAATTTTTAAAATTTTGCTCGCCTTAGTGATTGCCTGTTGATGGTACTACAGATCCAGTGGAGGGTCTCCATTTTGATAAATGGGGCAGCTTCTGTTTGAGGGCAGAGCAGTCGAACTGGATTGATTGATAGTACCGTTTTGTTACCCCAAATAATTGGAGTGGTAAACGACACAGGTGCTGATCACGGTGGTTCTAGGGGAGTGTGTGGAGTGTTCCTCCTAATAATTTTTGTCCTGTCCTTTCTAAGGGAATCTTTATTTCAGGCCAAGAAATCATTTCTTTTTCCCGTCTCAAGTCTGTGTCTTGAGGAGAAAGCTAATCGGGGGCTGTGAGCCAGTTAGAAGCAGTCTGGCTTATTTGAAAAGAGGTTGCTATACTAATGAAGGGATGAGCTGCCTGGTTGTGAGCAGACCAGCTCTGGTCACTTGGCTCATTGGAGAGCCTGGCACTTTTCGTGAGGACCAAGTAAACTGTTATGTGGGCAGGGTGGCAAAGAATGGGGTCTGTGTCTCAAAGGGGACTTTCTAATTTATAGCTGACCCATTGTGGAATGGAAGTCAATCCCTTACCTCATCTTTTATCTGCAAAGTGTGATGGCAATTCACACCCAGAATCAGCTTTCCATTGCTATGACAAAGCACCTGCCATAACTTTAGGGGGACAGGAGTTCTTTTGGTTTATGGTTCCTGAGGGCTCAATCCATGGTTCCTGGCTCTGTTCATCCTGATCCATAATGAGGACAAGGATTGTATGGCATAGCCATGTGGCAGAGGCACTCCATTCCATCCGTCTGTAAGGCAGATATGGGACAAAGAGTGGTGGAGAGAGACATAGAAAGTCTCTGGGGAAGAGTATGCTGCCCACCCACCCCTCCAGACTGTACCTCCAGGTGCCTATACTTTGCAGCTAGGCTCTACTGCCTATAGCTTACTGAGCTTACAGGTCTTGATCCTTTAAATGATCCTTTAGAGAAAATGCTTTGTATTTGGTATGAACTGTAAACAAAGCAACCAGTGTGCGATACTTAGGAGAGCCTGGCTCCAAGCAGGTCTTCAATAATGTTCCCCCCTTCTTTCTCTGTGTGTCTAGGAAAGAAATATCACACCCCAGAAATGATATCCACTACCTCTGAGACGATGTCTCTTACTGATTGGGAACTTGCCAAGTAGGCAAGACTGCCTGGCCAGTGAGCCCAGTAGTCCTTTGACCTCTGCTTCTGCAAAGGATGATAAACATGTACCACACACCCAACATTTTTTTTTTTAAACATGAGTCTGGTACTCAAATTTGGGTACTTGTCTTGGAAGGGACGCACTTCAGAAATGGAGCTCCGGTTATTACTTAATTCTACCTTCAAACTTTTCATCTAAAGTACAACCATAGCAAAACACTCAATGGGTGATCATCACTTAAGAGCCATGTCTAGGGATACAGGTTTCTAATCCATTAGCATTGCAAGGCAGTGATGTCCTTGCATGGTTTACTTCACATTGGGTTTCATGACTTTTTCTGTCACTCAGGGACAAGATCCACTTAAACATCAAGGGCCTTTCACAGTAGTGTTCTTGGCTTCCTCCCATTTTGCCAAGTCACATGGTGATCATCTACCCTGACCTTAAACCTAGAGCAAATGGACACTTCAAGAGCTCTGAAAGGTCGCCTGGCCTGAACTCAAGGGCTCAGATTCTCATTTGGAGATACAGTTGGTGCTTTTTATGGTGGACTTTGACGAGACAGCATAATATATTCCAGGCAGGAATCCACAATGCATGCACAATTCTAATACACAGCCACATCCTCAGAAGACAGGGTCTCTGTGGGGAGGACTGGGTAGGAAGTGTTTTGGTGTCAGCCTGTTCAGGAGGAACAAGATTCTCATGAGAGCAGAGCTCTCTCCATATATGCCTCAGATCTGAGTTCAAATTCAAGTGAGCCTTTGTGTTTGCAGAGGGTCCTCAGGGGAGCACTGAAGGTAAGCTTGGCTGTTATTAAACCAATAAAAATAATTCAGAGCACCGGCAAAGGCATGGGAGAGAGAGAGAGTGAGCTTATCAGTCACAGAATAAGCATTAGAGCAAGTGTGGGGAAACTGTTTTCCATAATGTCAGGAAGTGAAAGGATGACTTTCTGGAATGAACATAAAAATGCAGACCCAAATATCCTCCAAGTATGGAAGCCATGGAACAAGAGGGTTAGAGGAATGGGATAGACATATTGGATACCTCAGTGGGGTTTAGGGAAGGGAGGACCAGGTTTGTGGTTCTAGGTTCAGTCGATGTGTAATCTCAAGTATTCCAGGGAAGGCTTTCCATTGTAACTGGAAGCAGAAGCCAGGTGGGTATGGTTTCAGAAGTAAACAGGAAGACATATAAGCCACCTGACAGAGCAGCTGTTCAGAAAGCCAGGCACTTGAGCCAAGAGAATGATGGGTCCTTAGCCTGGAGGCAAGGTAAGATTCTAGAAGCAACTTTCCAAATGGTATTATGTCGTAGAATAGGCCACAGAGGATGTATGGATAGATTGACAGCAGGCACTCTTTGAGAGCAAGAGAGACCAGAACATCCCCAGGGGCACTAGACCTTGCTTGCCGTTGCGTCTCCAGAGCATGGGACCTTCCATTGGGTGGAGGGAAGATCATTTATCTTATGTGGCATGGAAAGAAGAAATGATGGAGAATGGATGTGGATAGTGTTAAAGGATAGAGGGATACAGTGAGAGAGAGAGACATACAGAGAAACAGAGAGACAGAGATATTGAGAGACAGAGAGAGACATAAAAAAGACAGAGAGACAGAGACAGAGAGACACAAAGACCAAGAGACAGAGAGACAGAGAGACAGTGACAGAGAGGCAGAGAGAGTATGAAAACCGGGCAAACTTGGTTTTCCCAGTAAAGAACAGAAGGAAGTGTGTACCCTGAGAATACGGAGCGTGGAATCAGTACTGATCGCTAGCTATGGAAAATAAGCAGAAAGACAGCTGCTAAGATGCCTCTGGGACAGCCTGACCAACCAGTGAGACCTCTACAGCGAAAACACCCAGAGAGACCTAGTGTCTTGGGAGAGCTATAGAAAGAACCCTTCTCCCAATAGCAGCAGCAAGAGCAGCCACAGCTACAGCCACAGCTACAGCCACAGCAGTAGCAGCATCAGCAGCACCCACAGCTACAGCCATAGAAGCAGGAGCAGCAGCAGCAGCAGCAGCACACACAGCCACAACCACAGCAGCAGCAGACGCAGATGCAGATGCAGATGCAGCATTAATTGGCATGGCTTAAGTCACTGCCTGTGTATGAACCTCAGACACTGAGTTATGTGAACATACTCACAATGAGTATGTCTGTCTCCATGACACACATGAGGACAAGGCTGAAGTTGTTTAGGTTGCTTTTCTCATTGCTGTGACCAAACATCAGACAAGAAGCACATTGCGGGAGAAGAAGTCTGGTTTTGCTCATAGTTTGAGAGGCTACAGCCAATCATGGTGAAAGTAGCATGGTGGAAGACTGCACCTTGGTGGCAAGAATAGTGGCTAGGGTTTCTTCGCCTTTCAATGGACCAAGAAGCAGAGAGAGAGTGGGGGCTAAAGGTCTCTACCACTCTGCGCTCATCACCTAGAGAGGCCACAGGCTCCCCAAAAGCATCACTAGCTGGGAAGCAAGCATTCAATACTGGAGTCTGTGGAGATCATTTCACATTTAAGCCATAACAAGCTGCCCAAGGAAGAGTCTACCAGGTGGTGAAACGTTGGCAGATGATGCCCAACTTTTCTTTGTGCTACTCCATAGAATGAGAATAGGGAATGAGTCTTACAAATAAACCTTTGGAGGAGCAGAAGGGATGATTTGGTGTATGGGAGGCCATTGACATTCACCTGCTAATGCACAGTCATGAATATATGCTACTTATTGTGACCTTCGCTGGGGTGTTTGTAGCTCATTCTGAGTGCTACAGGAAACAAAGCACCAGTAAGGACAAACTCAGAGACTAAGCCGAGTGGAAACATCGGTCCTTGAATCTGCAGGAGTCCCTTACTCTATGAACTTCTGTTAAAAAGATGTCGAGAAATGGGCACTGAGCAATGGTGAGATCTATTGAAATTGTGAGAGCATTGGAAAGTGCTTGCTCCTCTTCCAGAGGACCTGAGTTAAATTCCCAGCACACACAAGGAGACTCATAACCACCTGTAATTCTAGACTCAAGAGATCGAACACACCTTTTCTGGCCTCTGTGGGCTCTTTCACTTATGTATTATAAACAAACAGAGACATACAAATACAAATAAAGGAATAAATAATAAATAAAATTTTAAAGTGGGCTGTTACTGGGAGGTCTTGAGGACTTGCCACTGGCATAATTGCTTTGTGTTCTGAACGTGAAGTTTCCCCACAGGCTTGTTTGAACACTTGAATCCCATCTAGTGGCGCTGCTTAGTAAGTCAAACATTTGTGGAGGAAATGGGTCATGGGCTAAGTATTGATGGTTTCTAGGTCTCCCTCCCATCTGCTGTGTGCCCCCTGGTTTCAGATGCAATGTGACCAGTGGCCTTATACTCCTGTCTCACATTTTCCTACCGTGATGGATGCATCTTCCTTAAACCATGAGGAAATGAAAGCCTTCCACCCTCAAGTGCTTCCATCATGTATCTGGCACCAACAAGAACAGGAATACAGGAAGGGGGATGTGTCATGAAGAAGAGGAACAGCAACAACCAAAACTGACATCCACTACTATGTGAGTGCATACCAGGCACTGTGCAGTCCTTCTTTGTCCTTCATCTTACTCCAGTTCATTCTGGGATTCCTAGGAAGCAAGCTTTGCTATCCCCCCTATTTCACAAACCGGAGCTCAGCATAGTTCATTCAAAGAGCTAATAGGAGTGGAGTCAAGGTCACATCTGTGACTGTCAGGCACAGCGGGGTGCCTGGAAAGCGAGGTCACGAGTCACCCAATTGCTTCAGGAGCCAAGGCTTCTTCTTGGGACACTGACAGAAAGCCTAACCTCTCCTCTTCCAAATGCTCCCTTCTGAGGTCGGCCATTCTGAAGCCCAATCAGCCTCGCAGGCTCTGTTTTAAGACTTCCAGAGTGTGCTGTGATCACAAAACCCATCCCTGCACCATCAATTATGTCCTATGGGTATGACACCATTTATTTCCATTGCATTATACATTCCAACCTCCTGACTGTTTACGATCAAAAGATCTGCTCCTGGGCTCATATATCACTGCAGCTCAGAGTCAGTGCTCCAAATGAGGCCCAGTGGCAGAGGCATTGGCTTGTCATCCTCTGTAAGAGTGCATAATTTCAAGGATCCAGCATGCTTTATTCAATGGCAAAGGGAAATGTGGCTTCCCTTGTGGAGCATGCCTTTCATGGAGAAAAAGCAAGAGGCGTGAGGGGAGTGACAGTTGATGGAGGGAACTGGGATGTTTGAAGCTAAGAAGTGAGGAATTGAGCTTCCTGATTCTGAAAACCCGCACACAGTAACAGATTTGGAAGGCCAGAGAGACCGAAGAGTCCGCTTAGGGTATATGGGACATGTAAGAAAAGAAAAGAATAGAGATCCTAGCTCTAGTCAGGGATGAATAGGAAGGGCTGTGGCTGGAAGCCAGGTAGCATGGGGTTTCTCAGAGTAGTGGATTGCAAAATATATTTGGCAAAGGATGGACCCCTTGCAAGGATGTGCATGGTTCAATAAGCTTAAGGAGCATGCTGGTCACCACTCCTTAGGGCACTGGTGACTTCACAGGGGTCAGCAATCATTTTCTAGCTCTCAAGGAGCCTGTGATATAGGAGACCCACAGTTGGGCAATGGGGTGTCTTCAGGAAAGCTGGAGCAGAGGTGGCACAAAGTTATGAAAGGCTGGTTTCCTATAAGGAGTTCCAGTTCCTTAGGAAGCCTGAGGAGGCTTCGGATGCGATGGACCCTTCCTTCCCTTTACCTACCTGTGTGCTTTGTTCAACCCCCCCCCAAAAAAAGTGGATTAAGAACCTCATACCTGAATAAGATGCTCTGTGCCATACTTTCGTGAGTAGAAGCATCTTTTGTATCATTTATTTTGCTTATTTGTTGAAACATGGTCTGTATACTATAGGCTGGTGTTGAACTCTTGATATAGCACAAGAAATCCTGAAAGCCCATGGTCTTCCCACCTCAGCCTTCCCAGTGCTAGGCTTTCAGGCATATATCGGCATGCCTGGCTTTAAAGACATTTTTATAGGAAGCAAAGAGATTTTATTCATTGGATAAATTACTGGGTGAATGATGGAGCAGCAGGGAGATGAAGGTCTACCTGGATATGTGGGAGAGGAAGATTGTCTGTGAGTTTTCCTGACACTGGTCTCTTCCCAATGATGGCAGTGAATACAGACCACGTCTCTGGAGCATCTAGACTTCCATGCTCAGCATTTTTATATGGATAACCTCTTTTATTCTTTCCAACAGACTTGGGAGAGAACTCCTATAACCTTCATTTAATGGACGATAAAGCCGAGGCTCAGAAGAGTTTATGGATCTATATCCAAGGCCATACGGCCGTGGGCAAAGTTAGTATTTGATTCCACGCACTTCGCTTCTTGAACAAGCTATGATAGGAGGAGTGGGCTTGCAGGACACTGTGGGTGGGAGTCTTCATTGCTCAGCACAAACCCCTCATGATGAACAATGCTCACAACACTTGGGGGACACTGGTGACCATGGCTGATGCTTGGCAGTAATGTTCCTTGATTTGAGACTGGCATTCCTCTTCTCTCACCAGAATGACAATTAGGGGTGAGGGAAAAAAAGAGTTATTGCTATAGTGACTTCCTCTATTGAGCTATGAATAAATGATGATGGCTGTGAAAAAGTGTGATGTTTGGATCGTTTCTGGTAAATTAAAAAAAAAATCTAGAAATTGAATAAAGCAATAATCCATGCAGACATTTAAATAAGAGGAGTGAAACAGAATTTGAAAACTCTTTTAGTTCCTCCTGGGCTCATCATTCTAATGTAATTAGTTTGCGAAAAATATTAATTAATACTCAAATATCTGACATGTTTTACATGTTGATTTGAAACATGTTAATTACATCTCATGCTTTGTCCCTGGGCCATTTTCAGCAGTTGCCGAGGTTGAAGTTCTGATCCCATAATCTGTTTCTTGAAGATGGGCAGCCAGCAGTGGGTAGATAGCAAGCTGATTAAGTATGAAACCTGAGTTTGGATCCCTGGCACCCCCATAAAAGCCAGCTGTGGCGGGGTAAGTGAATAGTCCTAGTGCTTTGGATTCTGGAGGCTTGCAGGCCACCTAGTCTAATCAAAACCTTGAGGATGGGTCAGAGCCCTGGAGAAGCAATTGAGGAGGAGATCCAGTGTTAACCTCTGCGCTTGCATGAACCAATGCGCCCCTCCCCAGCACACCATGCCACACACTGCTGTGAGGCATTCACTAAAAAGGACACTCAGATGTGGGTTCAAGCCAACAGGAAGTCTTTATTAGCAGGATGGGTACTACATTGCTTGTTCTGGACCCAAGAGCAGTCCTGAGGCTTTCTTGGAGTGAGCTTTTAAGCACAAAAAAACACATCCTGAGTTGACCCACCTCAGTTTTGAAGAACAATTAGCCAGAAGCAGAACTACAGAAGCTAAAATGCAAGGTTAGTACATTTAGGGACTTTTCCAGAACTACGGACTTTGATGGATTGTGTCTTTAGTCTCATTTTGGCAGGTTTTTCTGCCCATGTGCCAGATTGAAAGACTTGAATGATACTTCCATCATGGCAGCAGTTGTGCTAAGGGCTGGAGGGGGGCTGTTACAATGCAAGCACACAAACATGGGCAGCCAATGGGAAAATATCAGGGGCTCTTGCATCTCTGGAGAGCAAACAATATGCTTTTGGCTATAGCAAACGTGGGCTGTGACTGAAAATGTAGTGTCTCAAGAGGCTTTTGTCTGTTCCAATGAGCCAAGCTGGGTTTCCAGAGTCTGTAGAGACTGTTTTGATGGTTGTTTTTTTTGTTTTTTTTTTCTTCTTCTGCAGCTCACACAGCCTTTGGGCTTGGTGGCAGGCTTATGTTGATCTCTAAGTGTGTTTATGGAGATCTAGAGATCTGTCTATTGCATCTCATAAGGGGCTTTATAATTTGGTACTTCATTATTCAGGGTTTTTTTTTTGAGACCTTTCTCCTTGGGAGGTGTGACCACAGGCCTATTCACCCTATAAGGCACCGATGATAGACCATAATAATACCACCAAAGTCCAGCTTAGTGAGCCAATGAGTTTACTGGTGTTGCTTATAGGAGTATGGGTGAGGGATTACTTACAGGAGAAGATCATTCAAAGGCAGTTGTATTTTCAAAAGCCTACCCCAGAATGGGTGATGATTCAGAAAATCTGACAACCTGAAGCTCACTGCAAGACTCACAGGCAGCTCAACAGGTGGGAGAGGCCTCTTTTAGGCCTCTCCAGCATTGATTTCTGATTAAATAGCCTGGAAGATGGAGGAAACTTGTTCAGCTAGTCAGTATCAGAGATTCTCTGAGCCCTTTAAGTTGTTTACTTCCAATCACTAAGGAACTTTTCTTTCAAAAATTCCTTCTTAGCAAGCCTTCTTTTAGAACTTCTTGAGTCTTACAGAGGTTTCCTCCATGTTGAAATGCTTTAGCTGGGAGGAAATTGTCATACCTCATTAATATTAATAGAAGCTAGTCAGTGCTGAAATCATATATTCCCTAAGAAGTCCTAGTGGTCCATCCAATGAAGGTCTATTTTTGCTTCATACCTCGTGCTCACCAAGGCTATGGAGAGTCCACATAGTGGATTTTTCTGTGTGTTGACCAGTCAGCACAGAGTGCTTCTGCCTCGGGCTCCATGGTGTTAACTCCATGTTAACATCCAGCGCTAACATGGAGAAGATAGAAAAAGAATGAATTTCTCTACTGAATTTTCATCAGTGCCACAGAGAGATGCCATTCCCTTTCACAAACTGGAATGCATCACCTAAGATGGGGCAACTAAGAAATGAGGGCCATGTAGATATTCCATAGGAACAGAACATCTGGCACAGCATGAGCAAGAGAGCTGTGACAATGATGATGTTGGCCAGCCATGCCCTCATCCCTATGCTTCACCACACCCTTCCCTGAGCTTGCATGACGACCAGCACTCTGATAGGCAACTTGCATGATCTTGCCCCATCTCAACTCCTTTCCATTCTAAAGAGCAGCAGGAGTCAATGGCTCACATAGGTGAAACAATTTTCCCTATTTCTTTAAAGTGACATAGTTAGTAAGGGATGCAGTCGGGATTCCACCCACATCTGTATTGACTGCCTTCACTGACCTTTGCAACTCCAGACTTTTGGTGACTTCCCTCCTGTAACATTCTGGAAGGAACTACAGGTGGGCAATGCTTTCAGTGTACTCTTGATGATTCAGAGGGAAAGGGTTGTATAACCTCAGAAGGACAATAGAGTGAATCCCCCACATTTCTGTAGCGTGCATTCCTTTCAGCCAACAGATCCATGTGTTTCATATTAGAATAGTAATGACTCTGCCAAGGTCTTAGGAAGAATAACATTAAATCTTTGTAGATGCAGTGTGAGAAATATCAGGAAGCTAAGGGAAAAAAGCAAGAAAGGGAGGGAGGGAGGAAGGGAGGTTGGGGTGTAGGGCAGGAAGAAGGAAGGGAGGAAGCAATCTAGCCATTGTAGGATGTTTTAGCAAACAACAACAAAATGTCAGATTCTAGATTGAGTTTCTATGTATATGAGATTGAGGGTCCTCAAGACCCCAGTAGACCAAGCTTGTTAATCTCTTAAGATGCAATTGGATACATGGAAAGACTTCTAGCTCTCAACTCTAGGATCAAGGTTTCTTGTTTGTTTGTTTGTTTGTTTGTTGTTGTTGCTTAAGTTGACCATGTGCCAATAGAAAAAGCTACATCCAAGAATGCATGGGTAGTACAAACTAGACTGGATAGGTTGAAAAGAAGGGGAGTGGGAGTAGTAACAGAATTAGAGCATAGAAGGGGTGGATCTGGGAAGAGTTAGGGGGACCAAAACACTGTGTGATACTCTTGAGTAACTAATAAAAGTATATGTAACACATGGCAGTGGCTCAGAGGGTAAAGCCTTCGCCACACAAGCCTGTGGAAGGAAAAACATCTGTTCCAGACCTCCAAGGCCGAGTTCTCAGCACAAAGGAGGTTTATTTGCCCCAGAGGGTCAGAGAACAGGGAATAAGAGACCAAAACAGGAGAGAGGACAAAGGAGAGGGGGAAGGGATGTTTGTCCTGGAGGACAAGGGACTGCCTCTAGATGGAAAGGAGACAGTCATGGCATATAGGAACACGGTTTATAAAGATAAGTGGAAACCCCTGTTTTGATGAGCTGCCTAATTTTAATTAGGCATGTTAATTAGGACAGCCAAAGGAGGCTTTTGATTGCTGGACATCAATGCTTTGATAGCTGGATTTTGGTAGTCAGTCTCAGGAGGGGGAAGTGGCCAAAAATGGAATAGAACTTTGTGGTTAGCTTTAGGAATGTAACCTGTTGTTTTTAGCAAGGCAGAGGGAATTGGGGAGAAGGGTAAGGCTTTCAGAATCCTGCTCATTCTTCTGGGACTGGCGAAAGTCCCTTCAGCCTGATGATGTGAGAATCCACAGAATGCAGAAAAACTTTTCTGTGATCATGCAACTGCTGTGGTGAGATGGGAGGTGGAGACAGGAGAACTCCCTGCAAGCTTTTGGGCTGAGAAGCTTGGAGTACTCAGAGAAGTGGAAAGAGGAGAGATCCTTCCTCACAAGATGGAAGGAAGTGACCAGTGTCTGGAAGGAAGCTGTTCTCTGACCTTCACAGGCATGTGCTGGAACACACACACATGCCCCCACCCACGAATAAAATGTAATTTAAAAAGATTTAGTACAAAGTTCTATGAGTCACCAAGGAACCCAGACTGAAATGTGTTTAGTGTAAGAGTAAAAAAAAAAAAAAAAAAAAACCAAAAAACGATTCAGTGAAATCCTTATTTCCTTTATTAGCACATTAAGCAAACAGGTCTAGTAATTACCATAATTTGGAAGTAGCAATAAGCATTATAATATTTGGAGATATCTCTGACAATTATAATATCATGTGACTTAAAAATAATCTGTGATTTCTTTTGTTGACAAATTCACAGGTGGCAGTCATGCGCCTGTGATTTTATTGCTCACCTGTATAATTAAAGGGAGTCATAAAAGTAAAGTAGTTATTTTATTTTATTCAAGTTCATGACTTTACTGAATTCTACTTGGCAGTCCATTGCAGGGTCTGGGGCTGCCAGTGCAGAACCTTGGCTTTGGATTGGCTCTCTGCTTCTCTTGAAGCAAAATCTAGAACTGAGATCAGGGTTAAATGTTAGAAATGGTAAAGTCCGGCTTTACTGTGTACGTTTTCTTGGTCTTTAGCACCCTCATGAGATCCTCTATGACCACTTCAAAGGACCTACTTTGGGCAGGGGTAATGGTCCAGTTTATGAAGTGCTCAGATGCGAGCATGTGAAACTGAGATTGAGTCATAGAGTCCACATTAAAAACAAAACCAAAGACATAAGCATGGTAGCATGTAGTCATAATTCCAACGCTGAATAGGCAGAGATGGGCAGACGCCTGAGACTGACTGGCAAGTTGAGTCTAATCAGTGAACTCCCACCTAGTGACAGTCCTGTTCTCAAAAATCAACATAGAGGGCACTTGAGAGAGGGCATCTGAGAGAAGTTGCACTCAGCTTGCGCGCTCGCACACACGCGCGCGCACACACACACATACACATAGACACACACAGTTACTTAAAGTGTAACAGACCTCTAGACTTTAGCACAACTGATGCTATGTTGGAGGCACAATTCTGACCTTAGAACCTAGCATGTGGGCACCAACACGCACCAAAATCGGAACAAAACATAATCCATCAAAGACCTAGTCTACAGATCTAGGATCCAGGATCTCTAAGTGGACTAGCCTTGCTTTTTGGCGTCTGTACTTTCACTCCTCACTAATGATTCTTGCTAAATGGAATGTGTCAACCAGAATGTGGTTTTTGTGCATAGAAGATAAGCAAACACAATATCATCATCAACAACAACAACAACAATCCAGCAAAGCAAGGACTGCATGACTTGAGCAAGTTCCTGTGTAGTTGCTGGCTGGCAACGCAGACTTTCTATTTGGCTTTTAGAGTGTCCACACGTTCTCCATGGAGTTACTTCAGAACAAAAGGTAATTTGTTTTTTAATTCTAAGGTCAGACTTTGCATACATTATTTAACCAGGCCTTGTAAGGTTTTTTTTTTTTTTGCTAAATGTATTTAGAAGTAGTTGTATGGGCAGCATTTATGAACACTGATTCTGACACTGATGGTCCACCAAGCATACTGCAGCAGTAGCAGCCTTGCTGAGAGTCCCCATCCCGAGTGCTGTCTTTTACAAACCCTATGCCCTTCTCTTCCTACCAGTATATTCCTACCAGTTGTTTCCACTGCATGGAATAAAGACTCTTCACAGGTGAAGGGGATGGCTTGGAGTCTGCATCTTTCAACAGAAAGACAGAGCAGCAAGATGTGAGGGTGACCAATCTCTGGGAACAGTGTGCAGGTGATGCCTGGAAAGATCCTGCATCCCTCTGCCTGCTTGCCTTTGGCCAGAACCCTGTCTTGTGTCCTTTCAAACTCCAGGGGAGGCTAGCTTGAGAAATGGAGTCAAAGAGTGGCTTTGGTGAGCTCAAAACCATGTCTAAGCAGACTTCCTATGCAAGAGCTTGGAGGTGGGGAGGAGTCTTGTGATGTGCTGTCTTCAGGACATGATGTGAATGTTGTACTTACAAAATCACAGCAGCCATGGTTACCCGCACAAGTTCAAAGGAGTCCATAATTCCAATTTAAATGAGGGAAGGGCTTATGAATCCCCACTTCTAAGCTGAAGAGCTCTTGCAACTGATGGCTGTTTGGGGAGAGGGTGTCAATTTTCTTCAGAAGTGTGGCTGCCTGGAGGTTGCTCACACTCCTGCGGAAGGTACTCATTGGGTTCAGTTGGTTATTTACAAGACAATGAAGAGGACAGGAAGGTTGGGGAACATTGTTGGGGAGCAAGGGGAATAAGAGGGTAGAGGGGTTGATGCATAGGTCAGGATTGTATGTATTTGAAAGCAAAGAACACAAGTAGGTTTAAAAGACGTTTCATGGTCAAAGTCAGTCTTCAACAATTTAGGGGTCCTTCATTCTCCTGCAGTCCCTACAGCATCCCTTGCCCTCAGCACAGCTTGCTGCTGGAACTTAGACTCCAGACTCCCTCCTCAGAGGCAAACATTGCTGATGCTTTCCTCTGGGGAGGCCTTAGACTGAATTTGACACAAATACATTATTGCAAATTAGAGAATGTGAAAAATCACACGCTGTGGGAATTTGGACTCTGGGTCTATTTTTATAAGCCACAGAGAGGCTGCAAATGAAATATTGTCAAACAGAAAACAGATTAAAATATATAATGGTTTATTACTATATGTTTAAATGAATATTTAAAGTGTCGCCCTAGTTTTTTTCCTTTCTTTTTAAAGAAATTGGAAAGCGGTTATCAGCTTTTCCCCCCTCTCTGTTTAACTTGTGTTTTCAATCTGAAAGATCTGGACAGCTCTTGCTTTAGAATCTTTTGCATAAAGCCTTAAGAAGTGGTCACTGCTTTGTCATGGAATTAGGTCCATAGGGCAAGAGAAATACACCCTTGTATTTTCTGCTCTATGGCACCATCAGCTATACATTTCCCCATTCTTAAAGGCTGTGTGCTTACTAGGAGTCTCAGTCTATCTCTAATTTTCAGGGTGTGCAGAGACAGGAGTGAGGGAATAAAAGCCACTCGACATTAAATGCACACTCAGACATAAAAACATAGTAGTGTTTTTGATGTTTTAAAAATACATGCACATAGAAATGAGTCACTTTTGTAGAGAAAGAAAATAAACCAATATACAATAAGACAGCACCACAAATATCATGCAGTCTGTCTCACTTACTTTGCCTGTTGTGGAGAAAGTAGTCTAATAAAAGCTACTGAATGGAGACAGATTTATTTCAGCTCACAGTTTCTGGGTACCATGTGCCATGGCAGGGAACTCATAGCCAGATCTTAAAGCAGCTGATGACATCACAGCCACGATCAGAAAGCTGAGGACTGCATTCACTGTCTTCATTTTATACACTCCAGGGTCCCCTACTCAAGGAATGGTCACAACCACAATTAAAAGGGGTCATTTCACATCAATTAGCATAATCAATGTGGTTTCACCCAGTTTCCGGATGAATATAGAGTCTGCCAAAGTGACAGGTAGCTCTGATCATTACACTGTCTCTAATAATTCTTTTCCTCAAATTCTCCAGTATCAATAAGGCTGTTGTGTAAGTTCTGATGGTAATGTGTGTCTTTGAATCTCATTCTGCCATAGTGGTATGTAAACTGCTCCTGTAATGTGCAACCCCAGCTATGAAGGACGAGCACCTATGGTCCTGACACTCAGTTCCTCCAATGGCTCCAAATGAGGAATGTGATCACAGGGGTCTCTCTGCTTGAGGAGCCTTCAGGAGCTTCTGTCTGATGGAGGTTGCACTGTGCCAGATGAATGGGGTTTCTGCTACTCCCTCCCATTTTCTCCCCCCTTAAAAGTTAAGTGAGAAAACCACTTTGACTAGAGCCATTTGTGTTTATTTTCATAGCTAACATTCTGAACTTCTTTTGGCATTTCTTTCCCATGAGCTAATATTATAGTTTAAATAATAAGATTAGGAAGTCAGAACCCTGTTGGTTCATCCCCTGAAGGTCAACACAGAATCTGACTGATGAGTCAAAATGAAGAGAGATGTGTTAAGTGTGTGATCTCTGAGATGACAGCATCCTGGGTGATTTGCGGTTCTCTGGTGACTTACTGTGCCAGCTGGCAACACCTCATTCTCTCCTCTACAGTATGGCAGTGATCATGCCATGGTGTATAATCCTCCTAAGGTAGGTACTTAGTGAAAGAAGGCAGTTGCAGTGCTGATCACATTGACTGGCACATACCAAGTTGCTGGTGAGTGGTACCTCAACTTTACCCAAGTGCATTCTGGGTAATGCCCTGAAGATCTCTTTGCCCTCTCTGCCTTCTTCATGAAGGGATACAGATGATGGGCCAGAAGTGTAGATGACACTGAACTTGGGAGTCCAGCTCCCCAGACTAATCTGAGCCATCCAGATCTTTGCTTATCCTCTAGTGGTAGAGACAGCTGTGAATTCCCCAAACCCTTTTACTTCAACCCCTGTCCCCAGGTACACAGCTGCAATACACTTCCCAGCCTCTTCTGCAATCCAGGGTCATATGATTGAATTTTGTCCAACAGAATGTTTACAGAAGCCATGGAAGTTTCCTTTTATTTCACTTAAAAATGCTTCCCACAGAGTGATCAACTGTAGCTCTCCTGTCCCATCTTTGGGTTGAATGAAATATACTTAAGGGCACATCTATCTATCTATCTATCTATCTATCTATCTATCTATCTATCTATCTGTCTGTCTGTCTGTCTGTCTGTCTGTCTGTCTGTCTGTCTGTCTATCTATCTATCTATCTATCTATCTATCCATCTGTGTGTGTACACATATATTTAAAATTGCTGTTGAAATATACACAGGTTTTCTTTTCGTTAATTAATTTTGTTGTATATTCTGGTTACTTCCCCAACACATGCAATTTTCTTAACACACCCCCACCCCCACCCCGTCAACCTCTCTCCTCCCTACTAGTCCTTTTCCCAGATTTGTGATTCATTAAGATGAGTTTCTTATGGCACTGTCTTCCTTCCTTCCTTCCTTCCTTCCTTCCTTCCTTCCTTCCTTCCTCTTTCTTTCTTTCTTTCTTTCTTTCTTTCTTTCTTTCTTTCTTTCTTTCTTTCTTTCTTTCTTTCTTTCTTTCTTTCTTTCTTTCTTTCTTTCTTTCTTTCTGTGGTTTTTCAAGACAGGGCTACTCTGTATAGCCCTGGCTGTCCTGGAACTCAGAAATCTGCCTGCCTCTGCCTCCCGAGTGCTGGGATTAAAGGTGTGCGCCACCACGCCTGCCTCTTATGGCATTTTCACACATTCAGTCATATGCATTGCATTTTTGTTATGTTCCCCTCTCCTCCCAATCTGGCTGAGGATGTTCTTCCTCCCAGTCAGTCTCTGCCCTCGCTTCTGCTTCCATAGCCTCCTTCAATGCTGTTTTCTTTTCATTTCTTTTATTCGTGTGTGTGTGTGTGTGTGTGTGTGTGTTGTGTTGGGCTCTTCCTTCTACTTACTTCACACTGCCTGTGAATCTTCATGGAGGGATGGGGTTTCATCGTTCCCTCTCTTCTTTACGATGGGATATCGACAGGTCCAATTGTGCAGGCCAAGGCAGGTAATCTAATCACAGCTGCTGACAGTTCATAGGTACAGAGGCAGATCATGCCTGGAGGGCAGTGTTCTACAAGACTCTAACTCTTCCTCTAGCTCTTGTATTCTTTCTGTTCCTCTTCTGTGGTCTTTCTCAGAAAGCTTCTCTTGCTGTATCTTGACTCAGTTGTCTGGTAAATTTGTAACCTAATACATAAGAGGAAGGAAAAGTAGTTGAGCAGCTGCTTATAAGAAGGCTGTGTTGAGGGTGTGGTCCCCTGCAGCACAGCGATTCTGGACTGGGAAAGGCTGTGTTGGGGCTGAGGTCCCCCTGTAGCTCAGTGTATCCCTGGATTGGAAAGAAAACCCTTTTCCCATTTTGCTAGGCTATACTGTGCCAAGGTTCCAGTAGCTTCACCCACAAGTCACTAGGGGTGGGGTTTGTTAAGTCATTTGTTCCAAGTGATAAGGTGACTTAGAATCACCACCTCAAGAGCCTACATGTCAGGTTTCAGTCACTCTTGATCTTGCAGTGACTGCTTGTTAAGACAGATGGTATCTGGGTCCCTCATGGATGAGTATCCTTCAAACAGAGAAGTTTCCAGGTCTTTCCATCTTTCTCACTTCTGAGAGGAAGATGGCAGCTACAGTACACTGGATTGCAGCAGGTTTCCTGCTGTGTTTCTCTCTGCCCACTCAGAGGTCTGCCACTCTAGAGAGACTTCATACATCATTAGAGAGATGTCGCATGCATCAGCATAAAGTCTTGTTCTTACCCAGAATGTCACAGCAGACTCCTACAGGCTTAAAAAATCAGATTCAAATACATTCCTCCCTTAAATCATACGTTCTGCCATCAGATGCCCCCAAAGGGAAGTTGCTAGTGAAATAACAACTCAGAAGGTTAAGAAAAGCATCAGAAAAATGTTAGTTGAAAACGTGAACTTTTGCAACCTGTGCCAAGGGAACAGAATCAGAGGGGATGCAGAAAAAGACGTCAAATGCCAACTTTTTAAAAGATCTCTTTTCTGTCCTCAAAGTGATGCTCGGAATGTTTGGGACACAGCTCAGGGCCCCAGAAGATGCCTGTCTTAATTTGAGTTTTCAACTCTGTTCAATTGCAGAATCTTCTCTGTGCTAATGTTTCCCAGGGAAACTCATTCTGAAAGCTCAAATAAGGAAGTATATTTTATTAGCAGGAAGTGTTTTCTTTCTTATGTATTCATCAATAAACATTCCCTCATGGGATATCTGCTGGGTGCCAGGCACTCTGGGGCATTCTGAACCTCCTTCTCTGAACTCTTTCTCTTAGTAACTGGGTTACAGGGATAAGTTAACTCACATCTCTGTCTCCCTATTTCCTATAGTCCTGGTCAATGGGCTTGAGGATTAAATACATGGATTCATTTGAAGTACTTAGCACAGAGCGCAGGGAGTCCTCATTGTATTGTTATCATAAGTTACAATAGAAATGCTGGGATAGCTGGAAATAACACTTGATTGACACATGCTTCTGGAGTTGTAAGTGTTCACAGTGGCTGTTTTCATTAGCATACAATTGGTGTCTGCTCACCTAGTATGTAAGAAAACCATTGGGTTGTTAATTGGAGGGTGACTCATTATTCAAGTCATCCACCCATCCATCCATCCACCCATCCATCCATCGATCCATCCATCCATCCATCCATCCATCCATCCATCCATCCATCCATAAGCTGACCAGTTGTTTATATAAACCATGGGCTCTCCAGGTCATGGTTGTTGAGATTGTGATCAGGCCAGTCTTTGTTGTAGGAGAGCAACACTATTCAATAGTGTTGAATAGTCTCCCTACCCCATCCTGCCTGCCAGATACACAAAGTACCCACTCTTCCCAAGCTAGTGCGTTGAAACCCGATTTTTGGAAACTGTTATGGGAGGATAAACTGGTTCCAGTTTCACCGACAACAAATATCCCAAGAAGTCACCAGAGGTCACCTCATTCAGATCTTTTGCTTTGCAGAATGCCCACATGGAAGGGAGCACAGTCAGATCCACACTTATTTGAGCGTTTAAGTTTGTTACCAAACACTGGCACATAGGATCATCAAAAGGTAGAGAGAAGTTGAGCTGGTGGAACATCTGTAATCCCAGTAAGTAGAGTCTGAAACAGAAGCATCCACAAGTTCAAGGCCTGCATGGGTTCAAGTCTAGACTGCACAACTTGGTGAGACTCTGTCTCTAAAGATAAAAGTAAAACAGAGATCATGGCCACAGAATGGTATATGTTAGTGGTGAATCAGCTCAGCTGTCAAGTGCTGGTCTAGCACTCACAAAGGCCAGGGCTCAGTTCCCAGCATCACATCAACCAGGTGTGCTGGTGCAGCATTGGAGAGAGGGAGGAAAGAGGACCTGCAGTTCAAGGCCATCCTGTCTGCATACTGAGTGTGTGGCTATCCAGGGCTACATGAGATTTGGGCTCAACCAAACAGAATGAGATTTAGAGATGTTACTTTGGGCTAGAATACTTGTCTAGAATTGCAGCAGGTTTCAAACAAGGAAAAAACCCCATCTTATTCTACAGAATTTGTCACTCACTCTAAAAATTGAATATGGTCCCTTAGGTACAATTTCAATCCCAGGTCTGTGGCTTATAGACAGTGTGACTACTTCAGTTGCTTTGCTTGGCTGGGTCTCTATTTCTCCATCTGTGAAATGTGAATGAACTGAGATCCTGTCACATGCAGTGAGAGAATGCATGCAAGTAGCCCAGAGTAAGGCCAGCAAACACACATCAATAGCATGTCATTATTACTGGGCATCAAGCTGGCTGCATATCAAGACTGGCTCTGCTACCTCTGTACCCTCCCCAGATCTCCTCCTAGGCCTTCAGAAATGTAAAGCCCCTTGTCACTCTCACATGTGTGATAGGCCTGTATCCTGGATATGAGGCGGAGATAGAAGCCAAGGGCACTTGAGGTCCCATGGGTAGGACTGCCCCTCCCATGACTGTAAAGTGCTTTGGGGCACAGAGACACCTCTAGCTTGAGGTTCTTTGTGTTATTTCCCCCAAACAAGTGCCTTTCTTGCCAAGCCATCATTCCTGTGCAACACTTTAATTTACATCTTTTAATAACTTTGGTTGCCATGGAAGCATTGGAATTCAGTTTTAAAATAGACAAACTAATTGTTTCAGTCAGTTTGGGTATTTGCTGTCAAGGAAACAGCCAACATTTCCCCATCACCATGAGCCCACTTAATTGGATGCATGAGGAGGTAAAATGGTAGAGGGGCCCTGCCCACCTCACTGCCAGGTGGGGGAGCACCAGAGGACATCAGTTTCCAGTGGGCTGAGAAACCTTCCAGCTTGGCTCTATGCCTAGGAAGGGTAGGGTCTGGATTAATGTAGGGTTCTCAGGTGAATGAAATGTGGGCGCATTAGGGAAGATCAATAGGGGCAGTGGTTCTTGAGGCTATGCTGAGGTGAAACAACGAGCTCTGGTGTTCGAAAACCAGATGGAGCCAGCTGTTACTTTGACTTTAAGGAAAAATCCATAGCTATCCACCCTGTTTCAAGGGATTCTGGGAACAGCGCACATTGGCACAAGGCTGGAGGCTACTTTGTTGGAGAGACTAAAGAAGAAGTGCACATTTTTTCAACTGGGAGTAGATTTCCACTTGTCTCTTCTTTAGTAGTACATGCCAGGCTCCCAGGGTAATGATTCAGAGAGAATGTGGTGTCATAATTAGTTTTGAGACAGTGGCTCCTATAGTCCAGGTTGACCTTCAAGTTGCTGAGGTTGGCCTTGAACTTCTGATTCTTTTCCTTCCATCTACTCAATACTAAGACTACCAGTGTGTTCCACTCTGGCCACTTTTATGTGATGTTGGGGATCAACTTAACCCAAGGCTTTGTGCATGGGAGGCAAGCACTCTGCCAACCAATGCCACCTCACAGGTGTCTTGAATATACGTTTATACCATCACTAAACAGAACATCAGTGAACATAATGTTGCTCTTCTTCTACAGAGTTTACATTAGAGCAGACACACAGTGAATGGTAAGCACAGCGTACCATGGCAGATGCTTGAAGTGAATGCAGAGAAAGGAAAACAGGAAAGACAGCATGGGATGAGGAGGAAGGACCAGGAGCAGCTGCACTATTATGTGCTGGCTTGGCTGGTATCCCTGAGAATGGAAGGCTTGGCCAAATACTTGACAGAGGTCAACAGATCAACCTCTTGGGAACTCGGAGCTTAAGTGTGACTAAAAGCAGATTGGTTTGGAATCCTGTTTGTGTTGCTTATCCTCTGGTTGGCCATGGCATGATTACACCTTATTACGTCTAACACCTTTGTTTTTAAAGTAAGAAGAACATCTTAAATCATTGCAATTATTAAGGTGGGCTTGTGCTCATTAAGTTTCTGGTATGATGAAGAATGATGATAAAAGTGATGACTATTGGTCTAGTTTCATTTCCCTGTCTGTGATAATACATCCTGACAATAAGCAACTTCTCACACAGTTCCACATTACAATTCACCATCAAGGAGAAGTCAAGGAGGAAACTCCTGCAGCTAGTCACATCCTGTCTGTAGTCAAGATCAGAGAGCAATTCATGTGCCCATACTTCCTGCCTTCTAGCTGCTGAGTTGTCTTTTGCTACTATTATATAATCTGGGGATCAAAAATAAGCAAACGGTGCGATGCTGCTTGTAATGGGCTGGGTCTTTCTACATCATCCAGATCTCAAGGCAATCCTCCACTGACATGGTCGCAGGAGTCTACACAATTCCTCAACTGAGATATCTTCTTAGGTGAGTCTAGGTTGTAGAAAGTTGGCATTTAAAGCAAACCACTGGGATTATGATAGTGGTGGTCATGATGCTGAATGAAATAGTGATGATGATGGTGGTGCTTATCATGATGATGAAGATGATGGTGCTCATAAGTCAATGGAAAGAAGCAATGGAGCACTTGCTGTTTTGCCATGAAGTGCTGTAAATGAGAACTCAGCACAGGGCATTGTAGAATGCACAAGACTTATTAGGCACTCTGTAGACAAATGTGACTACAACATGTAGGTCTGAAGGAAAAGCAAGGGGAAACAAAATCTGAAAATTGGGCTGCACTAGGAGGCCATGGTGGTCATCAGATGAAGATGTTAGTGGATTTATTAATGATGGTAGTCATGGTGATAGCACTGGGAAGATAGATGCTTTCTGGGACTATCTATTATGTATCATGTATCCTATTCTATCTATCTATCTATCTATCTATCTATCTATCTATCTATCTATCTATCCATCTATCTGCTTGTCTATCATCTATCTATCTATCTATCTATCTATCTATCTATCTATCTATCTATCTATCTATCTCATCTCTGTATTTGTGTCTGGCTTTAGCATCCATCTTGTATATCTAATATTGAAATCTGAGAGCTCTCTTTTTCCACATGTTCCCTGCAACCCCACTCTGATGTACCTTTTCCCTTTCACTATCCCCATTTTAAAAATTGAGTTGATCTGATACAGTCAAAGGCAACTGACACAAAATGCTTCAAAAACCAGTTTAGAGACATTTACGCTGAAAAGGCACTTGAAAGAGATCTTATACCCATCAGAGCACTAAAATAATCCCATGATCCCCTGAAGAAAGAAAAAAAGACAACACATGAGATCCCATGATCCATAGTACACAGTAAGAAGTAAAGAATCTGCCTACATGAACATCCACAAGCACTGAACGTTTAGAAGGAGGGGACTCACATTTAAGGAATGTATCTCAGAATAGAAATGCAGTATCTCAAACAAAAGAATCATAACCCCAGCATTTCCTGACCCTGTCTGTTGCCAATGCTGAGGTCACAATGCTAAATCTTAACTTAGTTAAGGCGGTTTCCTAAGGGACTGAAAGCAATGTGGTCCAGGTGCCTGTCTTCCTAACTTAATACAAGGCTGGAGCTCAGAGAATCCCAGGCAAGAGGTGACTCACCGTCCATTACGTTATCTGCCTCAGATATTAGATTTCCCTGTTGAGCCCTGGAAGCTGGATCTGGATTTCAGTCAACTCATAGCAGGGCTCCAGCAAGTGCCAACCTCTTTGTCATTGAAGAGGAAAATATATGTGCTTGAAATAGCAAGGCTGAGGGGCCCTCTTTGTTTTATTCTGAAGTGATAGCTTGGCAACTCTATTTCCATTCTTCTTGAGTTGGAGAGGGGACCAGTGTGGCCTGATGCATAGAAATCAGCTTTGGGGATGACAACAACACGGTGTGACATTTCAACAGTCAACGTGTTCTGTGACTCTGAGTAAAGCTGCCTCTTGTTGATTTCATCACTTCCTTGTTTACCATGATGAAGTGTCATTTTGTAGGGTTGTGAGAAGGATTAAATGGTATAACATATGTTAAACACCCGAGACACACATCCAGTACAAGGTAGGTATTGCTAGCTTTCTGGTAGTAACCCAAGAGCCCTTTTATTGTTCTGTTAAACCTTCACTTTGACTTCAAGGTATGATCACCATTTACTAGAAATGTTTCTAAATCAAAGAGAATGGGAAAGCTGCAGTTATATTCTAGGGCAGGAGGATCTGGATACAGATCATCATTGTGCAGAATGCCCCATTGTAGGCCAGATATCCTTAAATGCAGCAGCAAAGGGAGGATTCACTGCTCTTTGGAGAAGGAGGCTGAAAGAGACATAAAGAAAGAACAAGGACTGTGAGATGGCTCAGTCTCTAAGGCCTGACTTCCAGTGCTAAGGAAAAGGAGAGGGACTAGTGTGGCCAGTAAGCCTCAGATCTGAGAGATAGACTTTTTCCTGAAAATGAGGGGGAAGCTCCTAAGGAGTGACATCTATGGTTGATCTCTGGTTTCTATCCACACTCCCTACCTACACAAACACCTCCTACAAGTGAACACACACACACACACACACACACACACACACACACACACACAAATGAAAATTCACACATGGGTAAGAAAAAAGAGAGGAAAATGACTGAGCAAGAACTCAGAGGGTTCTAGCTGTAGAAGGAGCACCAGGAGAGGCCAGGGGACTCTTAAGTGCAAATATCAATGTAATGTTTGTCTCATACGGAGGTAAGGGGCCAGGATCTTTCACTCTCCTGCTGCTGGCCAAGATTTGTACACAGGAGGAGATGCAGGCAATGGTTTCCACTTGGAGAAGGTACCATATTCCAGCCTCTCTGGACTGGGTCTTTTGTAAGGAAGGACTGGATATTGTTGGTAGTTCTCCAGTTCATCTAGAAAGGCTAACCAGCCATTCTTAGGGTTTCCACTCTCCCTGCCTCCCTCTCCAGTGTGGGGTGGAGGCATATACTCCATGTGTGCCTAGCTTTTGTGTGGGTCCCAGGAAACAAAGCTCAGGACCTCATGCTTGTGTGGCTGCTTGTATATTGAGATGCCAGAATTCCCTGATTGAGAAGCAGACCTGGAAAGAAAGGGTTTATAAGGTTTATAGTAACAGAGAAATACAGTCTATCATGGCAGAGAAGGCAGGCAGCAGCAGTGTGAGGCTGGCTTGATAGTCGGAAAACACAGTGATCACATTTCTTCTGCACACAGGAAACACAGAGAGGGGGAGACAGGCTCTAAAATCTCAAAGCCACCCATCATCAAGTGCTTCCTCAGGCAAGACTCAACCTCCTGAAATCTTCCTACCCATAACCTTCCTAAACACCACCACCAATGGGGACCAGGAGTTCAAATACATGAGTCTCTGCAGAGGTGTTTCTCACTCAAATCACAGCACATGACAAACCCTTTCCCAGTGGAGCCTATCGTCCCAGCCTCAACTCCTTTCCACGATGCACAAAGGTCACTTGACACCACTGAAAATCCACACAGCACTTTGAAGCAGAGCATTTGGCCCCTTCCTTTTCTACTATCCTCCTCCAAACTCTCAGGTATTCAGTGTTTAATATTTCACATTCATATCATTGTTACCTCATGGGAAACATGCAGGAATATCACTGTTATTTTGGAACACCAGCTTTGAATGCACAAAATGTGGGAAAATAAAGAGCAGGCAACCCTCGAGGTTTGGTTCACTTACTAGAAAATAAGAAAGCTGGTGAGCATGCACTTCAGAACCTGGGACAGTGCTGAGCCCAGGGTGGTCTTTGCCTATGTAATATTCAGTTTGGAGAAGAATCATTGCTGTTCCAATCTTATTGTTATATTGCTGTGAATAGAGACCATGACCACAGCCACTCTAATAAAGGAAAACATTTAATAGTGTTTGGCTTACAGTTCAGAGATTTAGTCCATTATTATCATTGTGGGAAACATGGCAACATGCAGGCAGACATGGTGTTGAAGGACCAGAGTCCTACATATTGACTCGCAAGCAGCAGGCAAAAACAGCCGGGGGGGGGGAGTGGGGGAGGAAAAATCAGTCGATAACTAGGCATGGCTTGAGCTTCTGAGATGTCAAAGCCTACCCTGTCACACTTCCTCCAACAGAGCCACACCTACTCCAACAAGGCTATACAACCTAATATTGCCCTTCTCTATGGGCCTATGGGGGGAATTTTTATCAAAACTACCACACTCTCCCAACTTCTGTTTTCAGTCCTATCATAGCAGTATGTGAGAGTATACCCAAAGGCAACCAATACATGTTACATCACTTCTCCTGCCCAAGTGCTAAGAAGCATCTGTTATTGTTAGAGAGGGGACCAACATACCAAAGAAAGGATTCCATGAGAGGCCATCATGGTGAACCAGTGAGTTTATGGGAACCTTCACAGAGTAGGGAGTCATAGGTGAATCTCAGCTGCACCACACAAGTACAATAACTGTCTACTCCATTCCAGCATAAGTGACAACCCAACACAGCATTGGTCATAAGAGCTGCAACATTGGAGTTTCCACCCTGGGTCGGTTTCCACCTGCTACATGTTTTAGTGCTCCCACCCAAGACAAGTGGAGCTGTAGAGCTAGAAGGGATGGGTGGCTGGAATTGCAGGTGAGAGACTAATGACACCCCTGTTTTAAGAGGATAAGTTAGTAGGCCACTCTTGGGAAAGTGTGATGTGGGTGATCACAGCTACCTGCTTCAGGATTGCAGTGGTCATATACAACTCAGAGATACAGCTACCTAACAGTAAATTGTGCCTTTTGTTGAGATACCTTTAATTCCTCCTTGTACATTGCAATGTTACCTGTTTGAGCTTTGTGACTCTAGGTGGTCTCCTTCCCTTCCTTCCTTTCCTTTTTTTCCTTCTCTCTATGTCTGTCTCTGTTTCTATGTCTCTGTGCTTCTGTGTCTGTCTGTCTGTCTGCCTCTCTCTCTCTCTCTTTCTCTCTCTCTCTCTCTCTCTCTCTCTCTCTCTCTCTCTCTGTGTGTGTGTGTGTGTATGCATGTACATGTTCATATATGGGCAGGTACACATGCCTTCATACTCTACCTCCTCAGCCCTGAGATTACAGGTGTGCACCACCATGTCTTACTTTTCACTTGAGTTTTGGCATCAAACAAGTCCTCATGCTTACAAGACAAGTATTTCTCCAAGCAGTCCATCTCCCCAGATGCCAATGGATTCTTTTCATAATTCTTTAAGATAGCAGGAATTTAAGAAACATTTCTAGTGCATTATGGAGCAAGGTTCTAACTTTGCTGTTTATGCATGAAATATCTAGACCTTTTTCTAGAGAATGATAGAGAAGTCAGAGGCCAGAGTACAGCCCGCCTTCCAAGAGGGAGGGTCAGCAATAGGGTTCAACAGTAGCAGGTGTTTTTTAGGGGGGGTTAACCTATGTGAAAAATTGCAATGAAAATTTTCACATGTGTGTAGATGCAATTTATGACACCACTTTGCAGATGAATAGTTTAAAGCACAGAAAGACTGAAAAATTCATCTCTGAATTTTTTCCATCCAGGTAGAAGACAGACAAGAATTTGTGTCCAAAGCTTTTGAAAAGTGGTTTTAAATGCATTAATCATACATGAGGATATATAGCATTTTCATACGTGTTCTCAGTCACCCCCTGTAGCATTTCTTGTTCTCCCCCACTCTCATGATAACTATCTTCTTTCCAACCAGTCTCTCTTCTATTTTCACATCTTTTTTCTTCTTTTTTCTTCTTTTTTCTTCTCTTCTCTTCTCTTCTCTTCTCTTCTCTTCTCTTCTCTTCTCTTCTCTTCTCTTCTCTTCTCTTCTCTTCTCTTCTCTTCTCTTCTCTTCTCTTCTCTTCTCTCTCTTTCTCTCTCTTCTCTTCTCTTCTCTTCTCTTCTCTTCTCTTCTCTTCTCTTCTCTTCTCTTTCTCTCTCTTCTCTTCTCTTTCCTCTTCTCTTCTCTTCTCTTCTCTTCTCTTCTCTTCTCTTCTCTTCTCTTCTCTTCTCTTCTCTCTCTTTCTCTCTCTTCTCTTCTCTTCTCTTCTCTTCTCTTCTCTTCTCTTCTCTTCTTTTCTTTTTGTCTTTCTTTTTTAAAAAAGTGAGCCAATGCACTTCATTAGGGTTTCTTACAGGTACACGAGTGAGGGATTATTCGTCAAAATGTAGGCATCTTACTAGTGTGTGGATCAGTGTGAGAAAATGTCTCCTCCTCCCTCATTAACCATTCACTACCTATAGGAGGAGTTCAGCACCAAGAACACCTCTGTCCTACATGGGAGCACTCCCATCCTGCATGGCAGGCCATCACCATGCCAGATTTTGTGTAGCTCATAGGCAGCTGTTCTAAGTTCAAGACTATCACAGCCACAGTGTGCCTGAAAGACAGCATTCTACAGCACTCCAGCCCGTTCTTTGGCTTCATACTTCCATTCTGACCTTTCTCCTAAGATGTCACCTATGTCTCAGAGAGGATGATAGGACATTTGAGAGATGGGCAGGCACATTTTTAAAAAGTTAATGGCAGATACTGTAGTAAGCTAAAACCATAGCTCTTTTGTCAAGGAGAAAGCTGGCAAGTCTTCTGAACCTACTGGGTTTCATGGAGCAAATGAATCAAAAGGAAAGAACCAGACATCATTCTGGTGTCGGGCACCTGGTGGGTCTATAAATACCCCCTTGTATCACCACAGCTGGGATACATGTGAATGAGCATGCTCTTAGGGAAGAAGGGCTCTCTACAACATTAGCCTAGCTTGTAGTGGTACCTTTATTGGGGTTGTCTAATGACTAATATCTAAGTTTGTTCTAAATTTCAGGACTGGAGTGAAAATGTGGCATTCTCCTTTTTGTGTTCTTAATATATAGCATGGACTGGGTTCAATATTATAATCCTCACACCTCTGTCTCTGAGTCTGTTTACAGTACACATGCACCACCATGTCTGTCTGGCATGGGATGCTGTCACTGAGAGGTGCCCAGCTTCAAGCACAATGCTATACACAGGGTAGATGCTCCATGCCCTATTGATTGATTCATGGATGTGTGAGTTTCTGAACAAAGAGAGTGAAGAGAAGAGGGTGTGTTTTCCAGGTATAAAGAATTGCATGCACTAATTCAGACAGAAAGCAAAAGCCAATTTTTCCAAACAGTGGTATTTCTGTACAGACTTTCATTTCAGTACCTATGCATAAGTAGGTGGAGATTTCATTTCCTCCTCTGACCCTCCTGCCCCGACGGGAAGTCCACCAGGAGACATTGGTGCAGGCTCGTTCATCACAGCCTCCCTGCTCTCAGCCCATGCAGACATCTCCATATCTATATTCTCCCAAGTACAAGCCTCCAGCCCAGCAATTTGTTTGTGTCCTTTAAAGCAGCCAACAGGACAAAAACAAATCATTTCTCCTTAGCAAGTAATATGGAGTTCTTGGGGAGCAAGCGTCAGGCTCCTGAGCTCCAAGGGAGTCACAAGAGGAAAAGTCAATAGGAAGAATGTCAAGTTAGTGTCTTCTTCCTGAAAGATCACAGCCAGATTGGAATCTCCACAGTTTGGGGACCTGGGGGACAAAAGAAAGAGACAAACACCTTCTTGCTGGAAGAGTCTGACAGTGCTGGGGTCCGTTAGGGAGGAACATAAGATACAGGAGAAAGAGACTCCTAATCATCATCACTTTGGGGACACAGGATCCTTGCCTCCTCCTCTGCTGCTGTGGCTGGTATCAGGAGAAAGTGAGGCATGCATGGATTAAGTCTCATATCTCAGCA
Organism: Mus caroli; assembly: GCF_978045245.1. NCBI lineage: Eukaryota > Metazoa > Chordata > Mammalia > Rodentia > Muridae > Mus > Mus caroli. Next base: position 2,344,086 of record NW_028227272.1, read on the forward strand.
TTGACTGGGCTGCACTGGTTCTCTCTCTCTCTCTCTCTCTCTCTCTCTCTCTCTCTCTCTCTCTCTCTCTCTCTCTCTCTCTCTCTCCTTATCTTATCTGAAGCCTGTAGACTGAGACTTCCTCATGCCTGTGCTAGCCTCTTCATTGTCATTGATTTCAATCGACTTCAATTGTCACTCTTGTGTCTTGTTCAGTTGCCAAGCCCTAGTTGTCTGATGTCTTTACTGCTGGGATAGCCTCTCATAGGTCATCTTATCCTGATAAATAGTCATACCTATGTGGAGCTAGCTATGGTGTGTTATAATCTAAGGATGAAATGCAAGCCCATCTGGCATTGTTTCAATTATGGTTCATGTAGATGTGCCTTTTCAGGTGTGCTAACCAATATGGTGGCCACCTATTGCTTGTGACCATTGCATTTAAACTGAAAGCAGTAGAAAGGGCTCATGGCCTCATCCATGGCAGCCCAATGTCAAGTATTTTATTCCAGGGTGTTTTGGGCTAAGATAAGTGCAGAAGTACTAACCTGGATGACTAAACAGAGGTTCAAAAACAGTCTGTATACATTTTCACAATCTGTAGTTGATGAATGGTACAAGCAGAATTGGAACTGAAGCTCCAAAAATTCCAAGCCTCATATTTCTCTTAGAATAATGCTATGGAGTCAGTCTCTGCAGTAATTTCTCCTCATTGTATTTTGTACTTTTGCTGTATGAAGGACTTCATTAAGCCTGTCTCCCATTCCTGCGCACTCTCTTCCATTCCAATCCCATGGTCTGCTCTGGCATGTCTTTAAACACAACACAGAAAGCTTTTACCACCTACAAAAATCCTCAAGCTTCTGCCTTCCCAGCCTGCTCTTAAACCCATGGAGCCTGGAGAGGGCTCAAGAGCAAGAACACTCTGTTGGAGCTGGATGTTGGCCTTCCAGTCTCCATTGTAATAAGAAAATTATTTCTGTTGTTAAAGCTATCAGTCTGTGTGACTTTGACCCAACTTCAGCAAATTGATACATCTCCATAGGCCTCTCCCAGAACATTCTAAATCTCTTCATTGGGTATTCTAGGCATCTATCACAGAGGGCACTGGGTCCGTAGACTACTGTTACAATTCTTTGAGATGGTTTATTACTTGTATGGGATGTGCATATGGGTGAATATTGTATTTGTGAAATATACTCTTTAATAGAAAATAAAGGCTAAAAATCTGCACATTTGTAAGTGTAGTGTATGCATTGTATGCACTCATGGGTATGGCTGTGTGTATATATGTATACAGAGGTGAGTGTAGCCGTTAGAAATCATTGTCAGGTGACCTCAGAAATCATTGTCAGGTGACCTCCTCTGTCTCTGTCACTCTGTCTTAGTTTTGAGACAGAGTCTCTGACCGAACCTTGAACTTGTAGATGCAGCTAGGCTGGCTGCCAGAAAGTGCCAGGGATCTTTCTCTCCCTGCTTCCTCAGTGCTGGGGTCACTTGTGTTCACTCTGGGCTGCCACACCTGGCATTTTGGATGGATACCTGGGATCAAAACTCATGTCTGAATGCATTCAGCAGTTTATGAAGCTATTTTCCTAGAACCAAACTCAGCTTTCCTTTGGAAGAAGTTACCTAACATCAAGGTGGACCAGGGTAGTCTCTACATCTCTCTGCCCTTCCATCTTTCTGGAACGCCGGTTTTCCACCCACCCCACCGCTAAACATGGCCTCCCCGTTGCACCTCACTCTGCCCTTCTTTGGGAACTGTGCCTGGCATCCCCTTGTCTTCCTGATGCTCACATACCTGTGGAAAAGGAAATAATTATTGGAAATGCTCACTGGATAGTTCTCTTTTCCACTTAGCTCACAAAACACCCACTGTCATTTAGACAGAAGCAAATGAAAAGTAAGTGGATAGGAAGGAGGTAGGAAAGGACCCAGCTGACGAAAAAACAGTCCTCATCAGCAGTCAAAATAGACCACAGGAGTCTCAAGGTTCAGGAGTGACCCTGCCTGCACTTGCTGGAGCCAGTACCATCTTTCCTTGCTGCTGGAGGCTGGTAGAGGCAGCATGTGCCTCTAAAGCCAGACATATGTCACCTTTGGGCAAAGGATGAGCTAATAGAATAGAGATGAGCATAATTGGCAGAAGGTCAGCAAGGGAGCCCTGTGCGTCTGGAGCTTCCTGAAAGGCCGGCCTGTTTCCTGTTCCCTTGTCTGCCGATTAGTATGCAGGTAAGGCAGACCAGCCTCTGCAGAGTAATTGGATCATTCGGAGATCGTTGATGCCTGGTGTATGTACAAAGCCTCAGCAGTGATTAGATCCTGCCCGCTCCTCTCAGCAAGCCTTGAAATTCTCCCCACTGTGAAAAACTAATTTTCTGTGGGAATTTATTAAATAAGAAATCTGCAAGCCACTTTACCTTGTAAGTCCAGCTGGCAGAATACAAAGGCACTCCTCAACTCTGGTGCCTGGTTCCCACAGAGCCTTCTCCCTCACTTGGGGACAGGTGTTCAGAAGCAAGCTTTGTTTCAGGATGAGTGTGCATTTTCCACTGTCCTCAGGGGACGAACAATGAAGAAACCTATTTCCCCAAAAGCCACCAAGAGAGAAAAATTGAGACAAGCTAAGTGTTGGGTGGGTGTCAGGTAACAGATTTGACTGTGGCACGGCCTCCTTTCCTTTGATTAGATTATATCACACCATGTTCTAACGTTGATGTTCTAAACCCAGCATCTCAGAACATGCTTCTCTTTGGATACAAGATCTTTAAGGCAATGATAAGGTACAATAAGACCCTAAAGCAGGGCTATTCTAGTTTGGATGGTGTCATTATACAGAGAGAATGGAGCATGGGTACACAGGGGAGGAGGAAAGGGAGTGCACCAGAGACAGTGTCTGCTGCTATGGAGAGAACTCAGAGAAACCCCCCCACAGAACCCTGGGCTTGGACTTCCAGGCTCTATTATAATGAGAAGAATCATCTCTGTTGTAGAAGACACTGATCTGTGGGCTTTGTCACAGCAACTTCAGCAAATAAGTACACAGGCCTCTACCCAAACATTCAGGAACTCTCTGTTGAAAATTCTTCTCTTTCCACAGACACAATAGAAGGTATCTTTTCTATATCCACTCTAACACTGGTAGATGGTCACCAGCAACTTTGCACTGGGACATGATTGACAAGTTGAGTGACAGCAAGGACACTGGCACAAGTATGAGTGAAAATGTTTTGGCCATGAAGAGAGGTGGTAGGCACCCATAAAAGATGCTGGCTTTGTGTCATGCCTGGTACCTAGTACCTAACTTGTTTTGGCCTTGACAGATGATTCATATGTTAAGTCACATCCATTTAGTTTTCTCGCATTGAAGTTTTAGCCCCCAGTGCCTCTGAAGTTAACCTTACTTAGGGTCATTGAAAATACAATTGGATGAGGCCATATTGGATCAGGAATGGCCCCTAACCCAATACAACTGCTTTCCTTGTGTAGAGGGAACATTTATTCATAGATTAACACAGGAAGAAAAGGCTATGTGGAAATGAAGGCAAGAGTCAGATAAATAATTCTTCATTGAATTCCAGAGATGGCCAAAAAGAGCTAGAGGTTTGGGGGAGTCAGGGCACAGGCTTCTAATGCAGCCTTCAGAAGGAGCTGGCCCTACCTATACCTTGGCCTTATACTTTCAACATCTCAACCCTGAGTGATGAGTTTCTGTGTGAATCTGGGAAGATGGTTCTCTTGGTAAAGCATTGCAGTGTTACCCTGAGAGCTTGAGTTAAAGTCCTTAGTTCCTGTATAAGGTGGGAGACAGGCAGATTCCTGGGGGCTCTCTGGACACTCAGATGATCTACTTGGTGAGTTTCCAGACCCTAGTAAGACCATCTCTAAAAAAGACTGTGAGTCACACCTAAAGAATAACATTCAAGACTGACCTCTGGCCTCTGTAGGCATAGACCTGCATCTGCACACACACACACACACACACACACACACACACACACACACACACACACGTGCACGGTATACACTATTTCTGTTGTATGCTTGTTCCCAAGTGTATTAAATCATCTCTGACTGTCTAACACGGACCCTTTGATATACAGAATTAAACCCCACGGGGAAGGCCATTGTTAGATACAATAAAGGAAAGCTGCTGTGCCTGGGGGAGAGGGGACCTAAGCTCCCCCAATCCTTGTCAGTAGCTCCACATACTTGCAGTGGGGCACCTTCTGTGCCTGGAGTGTAGTTTACAAGGCATACCTCCCACTGGTTGGTGGCATCCCTAGAAACTACTCCTAACATAACTGTGTAACCTTGCTTCTCTCAATAGAGACCAAACTAACAAGTCAGCTGCAGGAGGTGGCTGCACAGGTAGCTCACTCACCAAGAGCAATGCCCAGGTCAGGTATAAAATCTCACCACTGAATAAGCTGACAGAGAATCACCATCTCCAGCCACCTGTGTATATCCCCAGCATTGCCACTTAAGGCCACCCTGGTTGCTCTCTAGGGTCACAGGGCTCTTTCTATGCAGCAGCCTAGGATTGAGTGCAAGAGTCACTGAAAGGCAAGTGGAATTGGTAGAGACTCTGTACAGGCTCGTTCTCTTGGTCCTGTTCCCCTACCCCTACTTTGGGCAGGCAGATTTCAATTACATATAGGAAAGGGCAGTGTTCCATTGTCCATATACTCATGTAGCTCACTGTAGCATCCACTGGTACCAACACCATCTCAAGTGAAAATCACTCTTCTTCATTCCATGCACAGCTGAGTAGGTCAGCCTATCTACTCCTCTGCTCTCAGTAGGATAAAGGGCTGCCAGGCACTCCTGGGCCTGCCTAGTAGGCACCTCTTCTAAGCATCCATGAGAACAGGTGAGGCAGGAAGAGAGAATAAAAGATAACTGGAAGCTGAGTCAGAAGGAGAAAATGAACTTGATTGGATCAGGGCTTGGCCACTGAAAGGAAGGGACTTGTCCAGAGTAGTTACTTGGGTAGAACAAAAGGATTTGTCTCTCCATTGATGGCCTGCCCCTGTATTTACCATGGGAGTATGCATCACTTCAGCTTCAAGATATTAGAATCCATCCCTCTGCCTGAGAATATCTCTTTTATGTTTTGAGGGGTGCTTTTCATTGCCCATGTGCAGTGAGGGCTACAAGTGGGAACTTGGGAGTCTGAGAAGAATGACACTGTGTAAGCATGCAGGTCCCTTCTCCACTGTGCAGAGGGCCATCCTGACACTGGCTGCCAGTGTGTCCTAGTGGGTCAAACTATAGTTCTGCCCCTCCAGTGGTAATTTGCTATACATGCAGATCATGTCCCTGCTCCCTTTCCTGACCACAGCCATCTCCAGGGTTCAGTCCTTGAAGTTGGGTCTTTGCCTTAGCACCTGTTTTGCGAGAACAAACCTGCCATCAATCATCTGTGTGAGAGCTAGGGATGTTGGCAGAAAGAGGACCCACCTGCAGATGGATCTTCTTAGCCCATCTCATGGATCACCCTATTCCCCAGAGCCTTCATTTATTCTCTGATGTCTGTTCTCATCCCTGGAAGAATTCCCTCTGCACAGCATCCAGCAACCACAGAGAAAGTGGACTGTCGCTGGTAAATCATGAATTCTCTGCTGCAAGCAAGGAGGTTCTTGTTGTCTTACGTTGCAGCAGAGTCCTATAGTTAGTTAGAGACCTCCAGATACTGAAATAAGTCCTGCCTTCCTGGGCCACTGTCCCTGTCACTCAATCTCTAGCCACTCAGTGAAGTGCTGAGCACATTCTAAGTTCCTCTCCAGGAAGAGGGATTTAGAGCAAGGATGCCAGCTGGAGCACTGGAGTCTTTGATATCCCAGCCACTGCAGTGTATACCAGTGCTGGATTCTATTGAGGAATTCTGGGCAAGAGGCTGAGATGGCAATCTGCTTATTCCACACCATAAGTGTTTTCATCTAAGTAGGTGAGGGGCATACTGATGATGGATGATGAGAGAGAGAACGTGTGTTTATTTCCAGGAACCCTGCTTCACATAGAGTGAGTGCACAAAAGCTTCCATAGTGGTAAGAGTTCATTTCAGTTGTTACCTGGACTTGGAATTGCCTAGGAGACACATCTCTAGGCATGTCTAGGAGAGTGTTTCTATAGAGGTTTAGCTAAGGTGATAAGACCTACCTTGAATGTGAGCAGAATCATACCATAGACTGAGGTCCCAGACTCAATCAATGAGTAAAAGGGAGAAGCCAGTTGAGAATCAGCAGTTCTCGCTTGGCTTCCTGACTGGATGCCGAGTGACTAGCTGCCTCAAGCTTTTGATGCCATCCTCCTCCACCCACAGTGGAGTCTATCCCATGTACCAGGAGTCAGAATGAGCCCTTCTCCCTTACGCTGCCTTTTGTCACTACAACAAAATAGTCAACTAAGAAGACAGTGGTTCTCTCTGTGTCCCACTGATGCACACACCTACATGGAACACAGCCTCCAGGAAGCATCTGGCTCAGAAACAGCTTCTACTTCATCATACTAGTGACTTCTCTATGAACAGTATGGCTTGTGGGCTTACTGGCCACATCCTTGATCCCCCAAGTCCTTCCAACTGACCCCAATACCTCATATGTGCAGAAAATGGCCCATGGCACACTGGAGAATTTTCAGGCAAAGTCATTCATCTACTTGTGACCTATTGTTTCTGTAGAATTTAGTGGGTATCTGGCAAGATGTCAGTCTCGACCCACATAAAAGTATAATTATTTCCTATTTGCTTGCTGGGGTTTTCAAATCAGTGAGGTAATTTAAGCATGACTCTTGGAGGCTTACAAAAAGATGTTATGATTAGTTTTATCTTCTTTGTTAAGGAAAAATAATTACACTGCAATAATTAGAGGCGGCAGAGTTGACATGAGATTAGGCAAGCTGGCTTGGCAAGGAAAGTGAAGTTCTAATGAGGAAACGAATTACAGAGGGAAGGGTCCATGGGGGACATGCAAACAGATTGTCCAGTTCTGGCCTTGGGACCCAAAAGCAGAAGGGACACTGGACATGTAACGTGGTGGGGTGGGCAAGTTCATGAAGGACTTAAACCAACTGAGAGCAGTTACCCTACAGGTGTCAGAAGAGCCAAGGCCAAGGTCAGATACCAGCATTAGAGAAAGCACAACCTCAGAGCAGCTCCTTGACATTTCAAAGCCACATCAGCTATCAGTGTGATGACGGTTCTCTTTCTTTTCATAGAAATCAGCTCATGGAAGATACAATAAGAGTTCCAGGAGAGTGGCCTTATTTAATAAGTTTCCACTCACAGAGGCAGGACACCATCCTATTTATGTTACAGAGGATGATACTGCTTATTTAATTCTTTAATTTTGTAAAGTTTTATTCCATTTGGTTTATTTTATGTGTGCACACATGCATGTGTGTGTGTGTGTGTGTGTGTGTGTGTGTGTGTGTGAGAGAGAGAGAGAGAGAGAGAGAGAGAGAGAGAGAGAGAGAGAGAGAGAGAGAGAGAGAGAATGTGTGTGCACACACACGTGAGTGTGTATGAATGTGTGTGTGATGCATATGGAGGTGAGAGAATACCTTGGTCAGTTCTCATCTTCCACTTCATGGTTCCTCAGGTTATGAGGCTTCACCAGTAGTGGTTTTACTCCCCAAGGCATGTCCTCAGCCCTTGTGTATCTCTTTCTACATTCCCCTGGCTATCAAGTGTGATAAGATTAGAGGTACCACAAAGGTGTGCTATGAAGGTTTTGTTTCAGAAGAACAATATTATGGATATAGTGATAATTAGATGCAATCTTAAGGGTTCTGCTCTCGATCTTTGCTAATATTCTAATAAAGGATAAAAATAGCATCCGACATGGAATTAGAGCTTACCATGTAGCACACACCATGCTGAGTACTTGGCATCATATAGCCCCCTCCCCCCCCAGTAAAGATGAAGTAAGTGCCACGATCCCCCTCATCCTGCCTTTGAAGGAAGCCAAGCTCAGGAGTGTTAACTGACTACCTCTGGTCCCACACAGCTTGCAAGGGTCAAAGTCATGTTCCGACAGATCTCTGATTTAGAGATGGAGGTAGGAAGGCTTAAGTTTAATGATGTTATTTGGAGATCTCCAAACAGTCTGCTCAATAATGACAGCCAAAAGCAAAACTGCAAAACAGGCTGAGAAAAATATAGGACAATTTCTGCATTCTGGGTCAGGCATCCATTCCTGCAAAGTGGCATACAACAATTGCTAGTCACATACTGCTGTGTAACAAATGATCCTAGAACAAATAGGGCCAGCAAGATGGCTCAGTGGGTAAAGGCATATACCAGCCATCTGTGAAACCTACTTGGTGGAAGGAGAAAGATGGCTTTGTCAATTTGTTCATGAACTTACCCATGCATACCCATACCCAGCCACACACACACACACACATACATGCACACAATTCACACTTGCATACACAGAGAGAGATACAGAGACACAGAAACAGACAGAGACACAGAGACAGAGTAGAGTGGGAGGAAGGAGAGATTTAAAAATTGTTATTTTATTAAACAAAATACAGGTGTTTATTTTCTTGCCAGAATCAGAAGGTGGGCTAGCTGGTGTCCTTATCTCCCATAAAGCCATCATCTGAGAGCTTAGATATAACTCTAGAATGTACTTCCAGGTTCAGGTCACACTGTTGGCAGAAGTGCTTCTAAACTTTTCAGTCACTTCATGGCCAGCCTCAGTGTGTCATGAGGTACTCTGTAGAGAAGGCTTGAGTATTGCCACAACATAGCACATGTGTCTGTGCATGTGCGCACACACACATATACACACACACACACACACACACAGAGACACACACACAGACACACACACACACACACAGAGACACACACACACACACACACACACACACAGAGACACACACACACACACACACACACACACACACACACAGAGACACACACACACACACACACAGAGACACACACACACACACACACAGAGACAGAGACAGACAGACAGAGACAGACAGAGTGAGAGACAGAGTGAGAGAGAAGGAGGAAGAGAAGGGAGAGGGAGAGGGGCATGGAGGGAGAGAGAGGGAGGGGGAGGGAGAGAGAGGGAGGGGGAGGGAGAGAGGGGGAGGGAGGGAGAGAGGGGGAGGGGGAGGGAGAGAGGGGGAGGGGGAGGGAGAGAGGGGGAGGGGGAGGGAGAGAGATCACATTAGTGTGTCCAAGTTGAAAGTTACAGTCTTTTAATACCCTGATACAAATGGCATGCCTTTATGTTTCTTCGTATTCTTATAGAGATAGCCCATGATGTGATCCCTGGAAGGGAGGGATGAGGAGAACCTCTGTCCACCAAGACACCCTTCCTGTCTATTCTCTTTGCTCTTTCTATGCATCTCCATTGTAGATGGCTTTTTAGAATTGTCTAAAACGTTCCAGAAGCTGAAGGCAGAATACTCAGGAATGTGCCTATGTCTTTCCTGTCCATCTATTTCCCCATAGTTTCAGGATGGTCTAGATGGTAAAATTAATTGTTGGCTCATTGGTATTTTAAGTTTCTTGAAATGGCTAATGAATGCCAGAAATTGAAATACCATCTAACACTTGGGGCCTATTTGTATTTTGGTCTATACACATGGCATCCATGTGTACACATGCCCTCACCTATGTGGAGACCACAGGCTGACAAAAAGAATTTTCCTCCCCACCTGATCCCTCCTCTTCCTGTCCCCACCTATCCCCAGTCAAAATCTCTTCTATTTCCTCTTCCCAGAGAGATTCATACATCACTTCTTGAGTCCTCCTTGTTACTTAGCCTCTTTTGGGTCTGTATAGATTGTAGCATGATTAACCTTTATTTTTCTGTTAATATTCACTTATAAGTGAGTTGGTGCCTAGCCAACTGAAATACTGAAAGAATTCATCCAGTAACTGATGGAAGCAGATGCAGAGACCGACAGCCGAACATTGGGCAGAGGTTGGGAAATCCTGCCCAAAACGGGAGGAAGGATTGTAGGAGCTAGAGGGGTCAAATACACCACAAGAAAGCCCTCAGAATCAACTAGCAGGAGCCCATAGGGGCTCACAGAGATTGAACTGACAATCAGGGAGTCTCCATGGGTCTAACCTATGCCCTTCATATGTATACTATAGTTGTATATCTTGGTGTTTTTGTGGGACTCTTAACAGAGGTAACAGAGACTGTTTTTGACACCTTTGTCTGCTTTTGGAACCCTCATCTTCCTACTGGGTTGCCTTGTCCAGTCACAATATGAGGAGAGGTACCCAATATCATTGCAAATTGATTTGCTGAGTTTGCTTGATATCCCTGGAAGGCCTGCCTTCTTCAGAAGGAAAATGGAGGAGTGGATAGGGAAGGAGGAGGTGGGGGCAATGGATGAAGTGGGGGGAAGACAGAGGGGTTAGGATGTAATACGTGAGTTAATAAATTAGTACAATGAAAAACTATGGGTTAGTAAACAACAAAGAATTTTCTACTATCAACCTCCACCTTGTTTTTCAGTGTGGGGTCCCTCACTGAACTGATATATCATTATTGCAGCTAGGCTGACTGAGTTCCAGTGAGTTCCAGGACTCAGCAGAGGTTAACAATGTTCCCTACTACACTTGATGTTTATGTGGGCGCTGGGATCTGAACCAAGTTCCTTTTGTGTATAAAAACAGCCTTTTACACACTGAGGCATCTTCTCAGCTCTCACTTGTATCTTAAATGATGCCTGTTCACCTATGTCACAAGCAACCCATTGTGTACTTACCCATTGACTCTAAGAAGACATTTGCATAGGGCTGTCAAAGTCCCTAGAGGCATGGTGCCCACCACATCACAGAAGAGGAAGACTGGCCACAAGAAAACAAATAAATATAATTCAGTGTGTAGTGAGCATTGTAAAAGAATCTAAATTACTACCAGGGAAATCAGGGTTTTTAGAAGACAATGTGATACATGACCAGCTTGAGCCAAACAAGTTGTCATTACGTTAAAACCCATGATGTCAGCATTGGCAATGATGTACTCCAGAGTGTTTCAATGCACTGCCCTGTGAATCAGACACAGGAGCCTCAGAAGTGTCTCACTGGCCTCCCCAGTCTTCCAGGGAGCTAACAGTGCCTGCTCCCTGGTAGTTGAGACTGTGAAGTGCCCAACAGAACACAGTGGGATTTTAAACTCCATTTTAGGTGCAAATAAAAGACACCAAATACCTTGAAATGGAGAGCATGCCTGAATGTCCAGCAGTGTAGGCACCAACTCCCCAGTGCTCTAGGAACCCACACAGATGTAGGACTGGCTCCTGTCTGCAGAGTGAGCCACATGGCCAACCTGTCCAGCAGTGTTGGCACAAACTCCCTAGTGCTCCAGGAACCCAAGCAGATGTAAGGACTGGACCCTGTCTGCAGAGGAGGTCACATGGCCAACCCAACTTTCACTGTCCTTTGTCCCTGCTTCAGGAGGAACTAGCTTTTCTTTAAGTTTGTTTCCAGTGCATGTTCATTCTTTTTCTCCATTTATCTCGCCCTTCATTGTTTCCCTCTTTTTCTACTCTCTGTCTCCCCCTTTTTTCTCCTTCCATGTTCTCAGTTTCCCTCCCTCCTTTTATCTCTCTCCTTCTTTTCTATATTTCTGAGTTTGTGTCTTCTTCCTCTCCATCCACACTACTTTCCCTGTTTCTTCTTTCTCCTCCCACAGTCTCCTTCATCTCTCCCTCTTCCCCTCTCCCTTTCCATTTTCCTCCCATATCCTTACCTCTCCCCTCTCTCACTGCTCTCTCCATCTCCCTCTCTTTCTCTTTTTTATTCTTTCCTTTTCTCTCACTTTCTCTTTGCCTCTCCTCTGTGCTTTCTTCTTTGTTTTCTCCTCTCCCTCTTTTTTTCTTCCCCTCTGTCTCTTCTTTCTCCCCCTCCCCAACTCTACCCCTTCTTCCCCATCTTCTCTCTCTCTCTCTCTCTCTCTCTCTCTCTCTCTCTCTCTCTCTCTCTCTCTCTCTCTCCCTCCCTCCCCTCCCTCCTTCACCACTTTGCTTTCTCCCAGTCCTTATCTCCTTGCTCAGAATAAGCACAGCAGAGAATCACTGCTTCTGACGAGATCAGACCATTTCCCAAGCCATCAATTTTGGTGGTGGTCTGGATGCCTGGCCTGCAGAGCTCTCCCACTATAATTAGGAAGCTTCAATCCCTCAGGAAATCCTGGTCCTAGAATTCATTTCTGAGGAGGTTGTCTTTGTGATGATTCTCTTTTTCTCTCCTCCAAAATCCCACAAGTGGTTGTCAGGTGAGGGAGGTGCAGGTCCAGCACTGGGCCAGTGCTAAGCCTCTTATCTCAGCCTCCACACTGTGGGTTTATTAGCTTAAGTTCCCCAAGACACAACTCCAGGGCTGAGCTGTGAGAGTGGGGGACAACAGTGTCTGAGCCATGAAGAAACAGGGGTATGATCGTCGGTAATGGAAGAAGGAAACTTTTGTGTCTAGCGGCTGAGTCTGTCTCGGGTGCCATTTAGCTGGAATTGAAGGATGAGCCAAAGGGCTTCTTTGCTCTTTTGGATCTAGCTATGCTCACAGGGAACACCCAGGGGTGTTGAGGAAGAACCAAGGCAAACAGGCCAGCAGAACCCCCACATTACCCTGCATTGCAATTTGGAGTTCATTTCCAGGATGTCCACCTGTTTTTCAACATCAGACTGATTTCAGAGTGTCTGTGGGGGTTCCAATCTAGATTCTTGTGCTTGCAGCCCACACCCCAAAAGTGAAGCTGCTGGAAGGTCTCCACTGTTAGGGAATCATGGCAACAGCAGTAACAATGGAGTTGGAAGAGTTCAAGGCTTTATCTTCAGCAAGAAAGTACTGCAGCTCTTTGCCACATATTGTTAGTACAGTCGTACTTGGTCTTCCCAGCAGCTTCTGAGATCTGGAACTTTTAGTGCACACACCAGATAATGGTCTGCATCAAAGAGAATGAGAATGCCCAGGGGTTTTGAGCCTTCCTATGGGACAAAGGTTTTGTGGGAAGTAAGGAAATGGAATATGAGGAAGTCCTACATAGCTTTTTCTGAACACTAGGCATACACACAGGAGTCTTGTCCCCTGGGAGTCAGGAATTGGTGCAAGTCCAGTCTGGTCCATGTCAACAGCATCTTCTGGGTGAACACAGCCTCTCCAGGGCCGCCTCCTTTGGTCCCTCACATGTATTTTCTAACTTATTCTCATCCTACAGCAAGATGTCCTTATCAAGTGCAGACTGGATTGGGGTTGTTCCTTCCCTAGTGTCACCCAGATCTCTAGTTCTCCCATCTCCTCCTGTCCCCCCCCCCCGCACCCTCCCTCCCTGCTTCTCCTTTTCTTGTCCAGCCACTGCCTTCCCTTCAGTTTCCAGGTGGAGTTATCTTTCTCCCCCTGGACTCCTAAAACAGTCTGCGCCATCCTCGACACACTCTTCCTACTCTGAGACTATTCTCCTTGGCTTTTCATCAGATTTTGAGTTCAGGTATCTTTTAGGGATGCCTGCCTGGATCTTGTCACCCCCAAGTCTCTGTTTTAAAGTGTGCAGTTCAGTGCCAGAGACCTTTCTACATAGCTCATTATCACCAGTGCCTGGGAGAGAAGAAGAGACAGTTAGTCAAAATGGGTCAAATTAATGGATCAGCCCATCAGGATTAATTTATTCATTCATTGAAATCTTCCAGAGATATGCAAAGTTAGAACCTCAAAACCTAGTCACAGTCCTCTGAGCCCTTCATTGATCATGGTCAAGGGTGGTGGGTCTGCATCAGTTACCTTTGTGTGTCTGTGACCATAGTACCTGGAAGAGAGGGCTCAAGAGATGAAGGTTTAGTTTGCCTTAGTGTTGCAGAGGGTTCCCTGCAAGCTATGGTGGATCAGCTCAGCCAGTTGTAGAGGGAGGATCTGGTAGAGACACAGTGCAGTCATCAGGCAGGAAGCATAAACCAAACAGGAGCCAGTGTCTTATAGCCTCCAGCAAAGCCCTACCTTCAAAAGTTTCCATGGCCTCTCCAAACAAAGGATTGCCAGCACAGCACCACACAGTCACAACGTGAGCCTGAATTATTAGTATTATTAGTATTATTTGTATTAGCTTTAAACCATAGCTGGTCCTACGTTCAGTGACTGGAGGCCCAGGCATCCTTCAAGCATCTCAGAAAAGGGGTGTTGTGGCTGCAGTTCCTAGGGAAGAGACTTTTCCTGTGCTGAAGGAAGGAGAGCCATCGAAGCAGGATACACAGTCATCAGAAGAACCGCAGGAACCTGGGTCAGAGGCCACTGTGTGCCCACCCTGTGAGGCCTCTAGGCACAGGCTACCCTATTCTTCAAGGTCTGAGCATGAGGGTGATTTTGAGCAGTACCTGGTGTCACACAATTGCCTAAGGGAGGCCAAGGCATTCCTTTTCTATTCTAGATAATGGTTGACATTTTACTGAAGGCTGGGCTAACCCCACACCCCTGTAACATTCCTCTCACTTAATTAGAGAAACGATGCTATGGTTTCCCAGGTTGAGCAATAAATTGCATAGGCAAAAAGTTATATGGGGGTTCCATCAATAGCTAAAGGTGAAGACAATAGCCTTTTTGTTGTTGTTAATTGAAGAGAAATTCAAAATGATATGAAATTCACCATTTAAGTAGTCATTTAACTAAATAATTGATTTGCTTACAGTCTCCTATATCCAAGGCTGACCTTGAACTCAAGTCTTGCTAAAAATGACCTTTATCTCTTTCTCCTTCTGCCTCTACCTCCTAGGTCCTGGAATTCTGGGCATGCTTCCATAAGCTGTGTTTATGCTGTGTGGGCAATGGAACTCAGGGCTTTATGCATACTAGGCAAGGACAGTAGAGCTAAAGCCCCCACCCCAACTCACAGTTTTAAAGTATGTGATTCCGTGTTATGTAGGGCAATCTTAGTGTGCAACTGTCGCTTTGATTCAGTTTTGAAATATTTTACAAGCCCCCTGAAAGCACCATTCTCATTAGTAATCCTTCTCTCGTTCCTTTGCCCTACAGTCTCTGGATCTGCCTCTCAACTTCCCCTCTCTTGATGGACACAGGACTCAGGAGAGAGGTCCCTACGGTGTGGAGCTTCCAGACCATTCTGGCAGAAATCTATTGCTGGTTTAGGGCATTGCATTGAGAAACCCCACCCCTGCTAGTAAGCACCCCACCCCTCCACCCCTCTGTTTGTTTATCTAGACCGGCTCCTCACCAGATGTCCATAAACGCCTCCAACCCCATCGTGTATTCAGATGGAAATAAATGGGTTTAATTACTTAAAGTAGATTTGGAATTCAGGGACGAATGGCTCGCCTTTCTCTAGTCTACATGGACGCCCGGCCACAGGAGGAATTGTAAAATGCTCAAGTCTGTAAAAGATTGTAACCGCTGGGCTTGGCAGACAACAACATTTGGACCGGAGGCTGGCTCTTTCCACCTCTTCAGTTCTGGCAGCCTAAGCAGGGACAGGGACAGCTCAGCCAGTGCCTCAGTCCCTTCCACCTCTATTCAAAGGACTCTCTGCCAGCTCCCACATGGCCCTCTAGGATCACCCACTGGAGCAGCCTGTATTTTCACTAACCACCAAGTGATAGCTTGGATACCAGGAAATCTGTAAGGAGAGGGGAGGGCGGCTGCTAATAGAGCAGTAATGGGGAAGTTTAGGCAAGCCTTCCAAGGGAGGGAAATTTACAATTTAAATAAGAAATTTAATCAATTCTAAATAGACATAAAGAGGAGGAGGAGGGTGGCTTTGTGTGGCTAAGACTGTGGTGTGAGGACTTGGCCAGGTCCTCAGTGGGTAGGGAGGAAGCCTAGGACTGGTGAGTAAAAAGAGCCAGTCTCACCACAAGCAGGGTTGTGGTATTCAGGGGTCACAGCATCTCAGCAAGGGCATGCCCAGGGCAGGTGACAGATGGAGATGTCAAGCCATGCTTAGCTACCATGTCTTCTGCTGTCTCTCTTAAATGATGCCTGGAGACCTTTCCAGCCATCCCAGGAACCACTCTGATCCTGTAATTCTGTTTTTATCTTTCTTTATGCCCATCTTTATCACCGAGGTAACATCCCTGGAGCTGCTCTGATGCTGTGAACCGCAGGAATGCCAGAGTAACTGTCTGCTCAGCTGAACAGTCTTCACAGAGAGGAACCCCTTTTAGGCAGAAACCTGATGGGAACCCCTAAGCCAGTGTGAGGGGCCTGCTTTTTCTACTCCACTGACTGGATTGCTCAGTTAGAGTGCAGGGCCATCTTCATTTCTGATCTTCATCAGCTGGTTCCACTAAAGCTAAGAGTCACCTCTCATGGTCACGGTCCTCAGGCTCCTGTGCCATTGAGCTGAGATCCACACCCCCCCTGCACCACCCCCCCTGTGCTTCCCACTACTCCAATACAAAGGTCTATTGCAGCGCCATTCACAAACACCAACACGTGGAAGCAGCCTAAATGCCCATCAGTGTGTGAATGGCTAAACAAAAACAGGCTCTGTCTTACAGCTAGGCTTTATTCCACCTTACAAAGGAAAGGAGTTTCGTTCCAGGAGCAATAATGGGGATGAACCTTGAAAACAGGTTGACAGTAGAAAAGCCAGATCGGAAGGTCACATACTGTAGGATTCCATTTGTATAAAATGTCTAGAACAGAAAAGGGCAAAGGCAGAAAGCAGACAAGTGGTTGGCAGGAGCTGGAAGAAGTGTGGGTGGAGCCACTGTTAATGGGTGTGGGTTTTCTTTGAGGTGAGGTGCCTACTTGGCAAGCACACAGAAGTGGTAGCTGGGCAACCTTGTGAATGCACTGGGGGCCCTGGGGCTTCACAGTTGAAAATTCTGAATTTTATGTTATGCATACATTACCACTAAACTATGCTTTTAAAGTTGTCCTAAGGGCTAGAGAGATGGCTTCACAGTGAGGAACATACATGGCTCTTGCATAGGACCTGAACTCAGCTCCTAGCACCACCCTGGGTAGCTCACAAACACCTGTAACTGAAATTACAGGGGCTCTGACACCCTCTTCTGGCTTTAGAGGGCGCTTGCCCTGAGGAGCACACACCTTCACACAAATGTACATACACACATAACTTCAAAATAAAATAAAATAAAATAAAATAAAATACATTTTTAAAAAAAAGCCATAGTTACTTATCTTTCCTGAGCCATGTTTCTGTCTTGGTCCTGGTCGTGAACAAAATATAGGGCCTCTCTTTGTCTGGTATATAGAGACAAGACCCACATTGTAGAGGTGTTCTACTTTGTAGCCTAGAAGAAACAACACTTGCATCAAGAGGCCATGAAAGCCCTGTCTGAGAGGCTCACTGGTTTCTGCTTCAGATCTCTCCCACTATCCCATGCTCTACTCACTCACATTTCTCTGGAAATGACTAAACATAGAACAGACATTTCCTCTTTGAGCCTTCATTATGAAGGCTCTAGAGTCAGATGAATCTATTAACTTGTCTGGTGATAGGAGTGTTGGCTGTGGCCATCATGGTGAGGAGAGAAAAGACCTTACTTTCTCCCTTCTTGCCCTGCATCACCACCAGCTTCAAGCTTGAAGTGGCTGCCTTGTCTCCTCTTGTCTCTTCTTAGGCAGACTTAACCGCTACATGTGGACACTCAACTTCTACCTCCTTAGCTCTCTTACTGATGTCACTCTGTAACATATGCACAGTGACACATCTTTGGCCTTCCCCAGTTGTGATACCCTGATAGCAAGGTCAGGCAGAGATACTGGGTCCTTGTGCTCATGGGATAAGGTCTAACTTCAGAAGCTGTAAGCAAGGTTGAGGGACAAAAGTCCGCTATTATGCAAGTCTCGGGTCTTAAAGGCAGAGGGATCGTTGTGATGATTTGTTTCAGTTGTCATCTTGACACAATCTAGACTCACCTAGGAGGGAAGTCTCAGTGAGGGATTGTCTAGATTAGGCGGGTCTGTGAACATGTCTTTAGAATTATATTGAATATATTAATTGAAGGGATCTGTTTTCACTGTGAGTGGCGACATTCCCTAGGCAGGGCACCTGGAACTATGTAAGAGTGAAGAAAGCCAGTAAGCATGCTCAGTCCAGTCCTCTCTGCTCTTGATTGCAATGGGATGTGATCAGCTGCTTTAAGCCCCTGCCAATTGCCTTGAATTCCTCACAGTGATGGACAGCAATCAATCTTACCTCCGGTAAGTGCTTCTTGTTAAGGGTATTTTATCACGGCTACCAGAATCCAAACTAAGACACTCTTTCCAAAGCTGGAGGGAAGTGTTTCAATAGATAGCATCCTACTCAAGCCTGGTGCTCTTTGAAATGATATTTGTGTATAATTAATAACTAACCATGGGACACCTTAGAAGAACTAGGTCTTTCTGAATCCACTCATGGGTACCACGCCTCTATATGGAAATTTTAGTTCTAAAACATTCTTGGTGAGTACCATGAAGGGTTGGGAAGGGAACAAAGATGGGTATATTTCTTTATTAAAACCACGTACTGCCTCCCTAGGGTATCTCTGGAAATGTGTCCTGGGACTTGGAATTATCACATTGATGAGAGAGTGTTTTGGAATTTTGGGAAAAGGAAAGGGAATAGGGAAAACAATTATTCCACCTCAGCCTGTATTGGAAAATAATTAAACATAGATGTAGATTCTACTGTATCTGTGACCCAATAGTGTGTTTTGGGATTTGGGCTGATTTGTATCCACCCAAGTCTTTTCCTTATTTGCAAGGCCTGGACCTATAGTTAACAAATCCACTCCTCAGTCATATATGATCCATAATGTTCACTCACATGCATATTTAAAGGCTGTTTCTTTCATAGGGTAATTGGTAAATCACTGACCTGGAGTTCTGGGGATAGATCCCAGGGCCTTCTCTATACCAGGCAAGAGCTCCATGATGAAACTTTAGCCTCAGTCCACCTTTACTTTTAATCTTGAAGAGAATCTTTTCAATTATTCTATGTTTTCCAGGCTGGCCTTGAAGTCAGAAGTCATTTAGCAGCCCAAGAAAACCCCAGAATAAAGAATCTCCTGTATCAACTGCCCGAGGAGCTCAGGCCATAGGTCTCTACCACCAGGCCCTGCTCATTAGGCTTAATCTTCTCTCTTTGTATTGTATGGGTCTGTGGGTGGGAGAGACTGAGCAAGCCTGTGCTGTGACAAACTTGTCAAGGTCAGAGGACAACTCCAGGTGTCCACCCCTTACTTGGCACCAAACACCATTCCTCACACTTGTATGGCAAACACTTTGACCATTGAGCTACTTCCACAACCCAGGAAATCTGCACACTGTTTAAGCTTGAGAAAGACAAAGCTCTTGGGCAATCCCAGTCTCCTATAGGCTAGGCAAGTGTTCTACCACTAAGCTACACCATAGTCTCTACTTTACTTTCCAGTTTTAAACAGGATCCTGCTAAATTACCCAGGCTGGTCTTGGATCCATTCAGTAGCCCAATCTGCTGTCAAGTTAATGATCTTCCTGCCTCAGCCTCCTGAAAGCTGACATCATAGACATTGACTGCATGGTAGCCTTCTGTTGATGATGACCAGATTGCTCCTTGTATAAATCCCAGAGTAGCCTCTATGGTAAGTTTTTTCACTGCTTCCCCACACAGAGATGGGGACTGAAATTTGGACAGGGTATGAGAGCTAGCTAGCAGTGCTTGAGTCGGGGTGAACAGCCCTGAGCAATAATGCACACTCCACAACTGTGTTATCCATCCAGGACACGTTCTCAAGATGCCTTGCTTTGCTTTGGTCGTATCCATACACTAATATGACTTTATAGTACTCTGCGACCCAGGTCTGTTGCTCATTTAATGTCTGCAGTGGCTTTCAGTTTTAAGGAACATTGAAGCTGGGAATTGGAATGGTTTTCCTTAACATAGAGTGGAAATAAAAACACTATTGAATTCAAAGCGGGTTCCTAAGAGTTCCTAGTGAGAGACTTGCTCTATATAACTTGTACTTTTCTTATCAGTGTGACCAAATATCTGACAGAAATAACCAAAGAAGGGTCAACTTCAGCCCACAGCTCAGGGTCCAATCCATCATGGCAGCAGGTAGTCACATTCTATCCTCAGTCAGGAAGTGGGGAGAGATGAATTCTGGTTCTCAGCCTGCCCTTCCCTTATATATATTCTAGGACTGCAGCTTGCCAAGCAGCACTTCACACATTCCAAGTGGATCTCCTGTTTCAATCAACCCAGTTTAAAGATTCCCTGATAATTATGGCCAGAGGTTTTATTCCTTTGGTGATTCTAGATGCTTTCAGGTTGACAACCTTTACTGCCCATCACACTCTGTGTTTGTTGAAAAGGGAGATAAAGTGTTAGAGAATAAAGATGTATAGGTAGCAAGCAGTGTTGCTGGAAGGTTACCATTAACATTGTGAGCAAACTGAGTTTAAGGTGTCTTATTGACTTCAGGCACTGACGGCTTTTCATCTCTAGCTGTTGCCAGATGCTAAGGTCTGGAGGCCATTTTAACTTCTCAGAATATTGAAAGAAATTGAGAGTGGTGGTCTAGAAGTATTGCATGAGATGTTATTGAAAGGATAGAGGGTCCAGCATGATGGTTCAGTGATAGTTGCCACCAAACTTTATATCTTGAGTTCAAATATAAGAATACAGATGATAAAAGATTGTTGTCTTATGGCTTCCAGATATATGAATAGATAGATGAAAGATAGGCAGATAGATAGATAGATAGATAGATAGATAGATAGATAGATAGAAAGAAAGAAAGGAAGAAAGAAAGATAGATGGATAAAATCTAAAGAAGTAGGGGTAAAGGTACAAGGGATATCTTGTTGATGGGAAGGCAGTGCTTGTGGAAAATGGCATAAAAGTGTCTCAAAACAAAACAAAACAAAACAATATAAAACAATACAAAAATAGAACAGCCAGATTGTTACTGGCATGGTTCTGAGTTCAGAAGCACCCACTGGAGTACCCAGGATTTTGTTATGCCTAGGGTCCATGTCTTTTACACCAGACAGATGTTGGCTGAGGTTCTAGCTACTCTTTTTGGCTGTATTTCCCCAGGTACCTTCTTGGCAGCCCTCAATCCTCTTGTCCTAGGCGCCATTTTGTTTCTATGGTCCTCAACCCAGCTCCTTCCCACCCTGGCTTTAGAAGGTTAGAAATCTTTTGTTTTTTCCCCCTTTTCAATTACAAAAGCCTGTTTGAACAGCCTCTGTGACAGCCCATGTTCAAACAAGCTTTTGTAATTGAAAACAGAGCTGGCAATGTGGCTGCAGGGACTCCTGCCTCAAAAGAAGGGTGTGCAGACCATGCTGTGAGCTGGTCCCAGAGGCCACGTTCAAAGTGTTTAAAGCTCCCTTCCAATTAAAAAAAATGGAAAGGAAGAAAGAAAATCCTGTTTAAACACAAAGTCCAAACCGGCTGGCGTGAGTGATTGAAAATGGAGATTGTGACCAGGCAGTAGCTTTACTCCACCTTCTTGGAAATGGAGTAGGGAAGAGACACCTCCTCCCCAGGCCCAGACTGCTGTAGGATGTCTCTGAGATTCCCAGTGGTTCTCCACAGTTCAGATTCATAGTCAAGTGCAAATGCCCCCTTCCTCTCTTTCCCTCATTATCTCTTTTTCTGTCTTTCACTTCCCCCCTGCCCTCTGTGTGTGTGTGTGTGTGTGTGTGTGTGTGTGTGTGTGTGATGAATGCAATGACCAAGAACAAAAAGAACTGGGTTCTTATTGCAGCTGTGTGACCTTGGGTAAATGTGGAACCTCTCTGGGTTTTTTCCAGGTTCTTTGTCTCTAAAACCCCATCACTTGAGCACTTGCTTTTAAAGACTGCTGTGAGCGTGGAAGGAATCTATCTATTTAAAGGAATCCCCAACTGCATGCTAAGATGCAGGCTCCTTTGAGTAATGTGTAGTTGGTCTTACCATGTAAGTGGATCACAGTCTTTATAGTGATGCTGTAATGAGGAGGAGGCTTCTCAGGGCTTAAGAGTGCTGACTGTGTTGACTGCCTCCATGGCATCTCTGTGAACTGTTAAACTAAATGAGAATGATGATAGGTGTATGTCTCTGCCCATCTCTCCTCAGCCCCAAATATGCATACATAGGTGTGTTCCCACTGTGTGCTGAGCTCTGTGATGGGAGATGAACATGGAGAGCTAGGCAAAACCAAAGGTCGGGGTGTTGACATGCCACGCCATTGCACTGAGATGTGGAGAATCATTACTTCATCTCAGACACACAGAGCCCTGGCTAAAGGAAGGAGTCTGACCTCCGTCCAGTTTGGTGAACCAATGATTGTTGCTTACAGGAACATTGTGAACTGAAGGCAGCCACATTATGGGGTTCAACCAAAGGCATCACCCCCAGTCAACTGTAAATTTTGTTTCTTTAGGAGTGCTGAGGATAGAACCCAGAGCTAGTGACTCCTAGGAAAATCCTCTAACAGTGTTCAACATCCATCCTCAGCCTGGACCCCTCCTCAGCCCGGCCCCCTCCACCTTTTAAAAATATTTTTGTGTAATCTTGAGGAAGGAAGGGGCTGCCTGGGGAATCTTCTGATTGGTTGTAAGCCTCCCCAGCCTCCTCCTTCAATTTATGGAACAAAGACTTTTGAGACAGAGTCTTTTGTAGTCCAGAATGGCCTCAGACTTGCTGTGCACCCAAAGGTGATCTGGGACTTGTGGTCCAGGTCAGCAGCACTGAGCTTACTGGTATTGCACACGTGCTCAACCACACCCAGTTAATGAGGTACAGGAATTGAACCCCACCCAGGGCTTTTTGTGAGCTCCACAGTGGAGCTGCATTCACTGATCTCTATAGGGAAACGTCTGCGGTCCTGAACTTGGGGAGGTGATCCCAGATATTCCAACTCAAGATGGCACTGCCTATGTCCAGAGGAAAAAGCTGGCTGGTATAAGTATCCCGATTTTCTATAAATGTGGTGTGGCAAAGAACCAGTAAAGAATCTGCTCTTTTCTTTCAGTAAGGAATTTAGTTTGTGTGTGTGTGTGTGTGTGTGTGTGTGTGTTCCTTGGTTGCAATATCCCTGAATTGCCACGCAATAACCACATCATGCCACATCATGGTATGCTACATTATGACATCACACCACACCACACCATACCACACCATACCACACCACACCACACCACACCACACCAAGCTCTTCTCATCTCCATAACGCCACCGCCACCGTAAGGCTGCTGCTGGGCCAATTGGTCCATTTCTCTTCCTTGGCAAAGGGGAAAAAAAAGTAAAGGCGCTCAAAATTATTAGGTAATGATATCACTTTAAAAGGCGACACAATATTTTACCAGCGTGATGCCACTTAGCTGTGGTTTAATAAAATCCAGAAAGCCCGGAGCTGAAGAAGCCAACGTCAGGTGGGGGCACACAAGCAAGCTCTCGAAACTCACATCAGGAAAATTACTTTTTCTTCAAATGGAAACTTTTCAATTGCTTTCAAATAGCTGGTGCTGATGGAAATAATTCCCTTTCCACGTTTGCATACGCTGCCTGTGTCTTCTCTGCATGGCGCCAGGAGCTTCCTTAATAAAGATGGCTGCAAGGCTCTGATGTTGCCAGGCTCATTATTTAGAAAAGGCACCAAACCAAGTCAAGGGGAGTCAATTGATTACTAAATGCAATTCCTGTTTGGTGTCCCCTGAGGCAAATAGAGGCCACTGAGGGACTGTGAGGATGTGTGTTCACAGGACAGCTAGGAACCATCAGCCTTGTTTATCCATTTGGGGTATCCTGTTTGGATAACAGATACTAATGGGGACCTTTCCTCTTTTATTTATTTTCCTTCTGGTGTCCTAGTATTGTTAATCTAGGGCCTTGAGCATGTCAGACAAGTACTTTACCACTATGCTACATCCTCAGCCCTTTAAAAAAAATAAGCTAATTAGTGTGGGTAAGTAGTGTATAAGATGTCTCTTTCTTCCAGTGCTATGGTTACAAATACCTGGTTTTGTGTGTGTGTGTGTGTGTCTCTGTGTGTGTGTCTCTGTGTGTGTGTGTGTGTGTGTGTGAGAGAGAGAGAGAGAGAGAGAAAGAGAGAGAGAGAGAGAGAGAGAGAGAGAGAGAGAGAGAGAGAGAGAGAAAGAGAGAGAGAGAGAGAGAGAGAGAGAGAGAGAGAGAGAGAGAGAGAGAGAGAGAGAGAGGTGTTGGTACAGGCTAATATGTTCCATGTTGCAACAACCTTGGGTGCCAGTTTTTACTCTTTTACCTTATCTGAGACAGGATAGCTTCAAATGCTGTGCATATCAGGGTAGCTGGCCTGGGGATGCTCATGTCTCTGCCTCCCTTTCCTTGTAGAGGTGTGTTGGCATTGCAAGCTCTTATATGCGCTCTCAGGATCTGAACTCAGCTCATCAAGCTTGAGTAGCAAGAATTTTTACCCCATTGAGCCATCTCAGCAATCCATATGTTAGGAATTGAACCCAGCTCTTCATAATTGCATGAAAAGCTCTTTCCTGACAGAACCATCTCTGCAGCCCTTCCCTCAGCACCTCCTTTACATATTATTTTAAAACAAGGTCTCATTAAGCTATCCAGCTGGCCTTGAACTTAATCTGTTGTCCAGATAGACTGTACATGCAATTCCCCTGACTCAGCCTCCAGTAGCTGGTACTACATGCCAGTCCCATTAGACCTAGCTAAAGTTTCCTTTTACTGATGGGGGAAGAGACTGAGAGGCAATCATAGAAAACCAGAGATCATGTCCGTTTGGGGTGGCTAAGCCATTGGGGATGTGATATCTACCAGCCATTGATGTATTATTCTAATGAATCAAGATTAAGAATTCCTTTTGTCTCCCCCATCCTGCCCACAGTCCTGAAATAGAATGCAGAAATCAAGGCTGAAAGATGGATGTGCTCACTGTTTCCAGTGCTGAGGTTTGTGAGTGCTGGTGGCTGCCCAGTGGGTTTTGTATGGATATTGTGTGACCCAAAACGCCAGACCTCACAGTGAGCCACATCTTCTCAGTCCATTTCCTTCTGTCTCTCTTATCCTGTCATAAAGAATGGCCCAGATGGGTACAAGTGGCCTTAAAGTTCTTCCGAGCTTGCCAACTTCCTTTTGGCACAAAGAGGCACTGACCTGGGAAAAGCCAGTCAGTCCCAGCTCAGTGTGGATATTGGAGCCCTTTGTTTTTAGGATTGCCTGTTGTTGGTGCCAAGTGAGGGTAATTTTGCATTGGCATAGGCTTCCTTTTTAGGTCCATTATTTACTTTCAAGAAGTAAGTCTGGTTAAAGGAATGTGTAGAGTCCAGTTCAAATCAGAAGTTATTACAGTGTCGCCAAGGTGCATAGACTCAGCCTGTGCTCTTGGGCGCTGAGACAGGAAGCTCTCAACTTTAGTGTCAGACTGAGCAGATTAGGGAGAGCCTGTCTCAACAGTAAATGCTAAGAGGGCTGGAGCCATAGCTCTATGATCAAATGTTTTCCAGGCATGCATATGGACTTAGATTCAATTTCCAACAATGAAAATAAAGAAAAATAGAAAGATGTTGGCCTTGTCCAATATGGTTTAGGGCAGAAGACTCGAGCCTATGGTAAGGATGTGTGTACCCTTGTGTGCTAACAGAGTGTCTGAGTTAGGTATGAACAAGCTAACAGGTCAGGTGATGTCTGCCATCAAAATATAAGTGGTTATTCACATTTATCAAAAGAAGAGGACATGCTATACCATGGAGAGCTGTACAGGTCAACACTGGGTTGGACAGGAGTGGTAAAGAAATGGGGCAGAGACCCAGGGGCAGTCATATTCACATGTAGAAGATGTGTATATGTCTCTGTGGACATATGTGTGAGTGTACATATGTGTGAAAGAGAGACAGCAACCTTGAATTTCATTCCTCAAGCATGTTCTATCGTTTTCCAGGATCTCTTGTTGGCCTTGGGCTCATTGATTGGGCTAGGCTGACTGGCCAGCAAGCTTCAAGAACATACTTGTCTCTGCCTCCCCAATGCAAGAATTTTACAATCATGTGCAAGGAATACTATAAATGGGTTTTTTTTCTTGTAGATTCTAGGAGTGGAATGCAAGTGCACAGGCTTCGTTGGAAGTGTGCTATCATTAGTCTCTCTCCCAGGGTCAGCAGTCTTTATGTAGTTTCCATTGAAGAAACAGAATCAGTATAAAACAGCTTGTCCTTGACTAGTTTCAAAGATTCCAGTGAACTCTGGTGTATGTAAACTCTCTTTAGTTCTCTGGTATACCTGACTCTAGCTGACTAGGGCAGACAGACACTAGTCCAGTCACAATCCAATACCAGGTGGTGGAGGGCATGAGCTCTTCATGGTGGGTTTATATTTGAAGTGCTTCATTCCAGGGGCACCATTTTCTATGTTTGTGAGTGAGGAGTCTCTCCAGGATCAACCAGGCCTCATCTGCCAAAGATTCAAAAACCCTTAACTGCTTAGTGACTAGACCAGGCCTTAAACTCAAGTCTCCCAACCCAAGTCTGATTCTCATGTCTTCCACAACCCCACCTTGGTTGTCCTATTTGCTGGGCACATACTCTGAAGTACAGGAATTACAGGAGCAAATTACAGGCAAAGCTGTTTGTCAGCTGCAACCCTGTGGAGCCTGGGAGCCCACACTTGCAATCTGTGTTCACCTCTGAGGTTTCCTATACATAAGTATACAAACACACATAACACATGTAGCTATACACAAAATAAACATAAGAATTTTGTGGGCCTACATTGTACTAATAAGCCTCTGTGAACTAGATTTTTCCCATTGTATGTGAGTTCACGGACCAGGCTGAAGGAGCTGAAGACTCTATGTCCCTGTCCTTACTGCACTGACAGACAGCCTTTCATGTAGCACAATGCCCCAAATTACCTTTTCTAACGTAATAACAAACAAAGTGTATGTCCTTGTTTCCTTTGTGCTGTTGTGATAAAATACACAGAGTAAAAGCAGCTTAGGGGAGGAAAGGGTTTATTCCGCTCACTCATCCAAGTGAGGGAAGTGAAGGTGGGAACCCAAAGCAGAAAGCCGGAGGGGAAACCATGGAAGACTACTGCTTGCTAGCTTGCTCAATCACTGGCTCATGCTTAACTAGCTTCCTCACACAGGCCAGGACCTCCTGCCCAGGGCATCATTCCACCCACAGTGGGCTGGGCCCTCCTACATACATTAGTAATCAAGACCATCCCCCACAGACATGCCTGTGGGTCAAAGTGATAAAAATAATTACTCAATTGAGACTCCTTTCCCAGGTAATTCTAAGCCATGTCAAGCTGCCAGTTATTGGTACCCAGGTTATGACTGAACCTTAGAAGACATTTTTGTTCCAAAGAAAAGCATGTAAACTTGGTAGGGATTTCCCAAGGGGAAATATATGTTTATTCATATGACTAAATGCATACTTCTCATATAAATACATCTATTGTTGTATTGATATTTGTAACATACAGATCTGTGATATGTAAAATAAATGTGTTTATCCATATGATATATAGTCATATTTATACGAGAGTATTTTTATGGTCTAGGAATATAGTTCAATGGATAAAGTTATTGCCACATAAGGATGAAAACTTGGATTCAAATTCCCAGAGCCTGAGTAAATCTTGATGTATTTGAGGTGCCTGTAATTTCAGCACTCCTATGGTAAGATTGGAGGTAATGGCAACTGTGTCTCAAACTAAAAGAAGACATTCTCTTACTTCCACACATTCATGTGTCAAATATGGGTTCACATACACACAAAGATAATAAATAACTATGGTTCATATCTGAAACATATATACTTACAGCTATAGGTAAAAAATAATAAATAACTGATACATATAATTTCATACATGAAACATATATACTTGTAGTAATAGGTAAATACACATAGATAACGTTCATATATACATATATAAACTTACCTATAAATGTGTAATAGACATGTTACAAAACAGAACTTTCCGTTGAACATCAATTCTTTTCTATTCATTTAACATCCCAATCACAGTCCCCCTTCCCTCCCCTCTTCCCAGTCCCACCCTTGCAGATATCAAAACATGCTACAAAGGAAAACAGCAGCTGGGCAGTGGTTATTCCATCATCTGTTAATATGAATCATATTCTGTTCTTTACTGTCTGTCTTCAGTCAGTCAAGATCATTTGCATGAGTATTTTCTTTTTACAAACTTCTATGCCCAAAGGCAAAGTATCTCTATTATTCTCTGTTATTGTTTTTTTTTTTTCTTATTTGTTTCTATACTTTACCCATGAATGCCTGAAACATAGCTTTGCTTCTGGAACAATCTCCTGATGTGTTTTCCTGGGAATCCATTAGCATTCTGATCTGTCACTGTCTGTAGTCAGAGCTAAGACAAGTTCTCCAAGATTTCTCACCCCTTCTCTGACCTGAGCATGTGTTATTTCATATTCAGACTATTTCAATCCACAATTGAGGATAAAACCATAGACTGCTTCTCAATGGTAATGGTGGCCCTGCTCCTACATCTAAAATACTCCCAGGTTCTGCAGTGGACCACACACAGCCACTTCTCTCCACACCTTCCTCTACTAGTGACCTTTGCAGTGTAGCTGTTGAGTTTATCTCCCTAAGAGGTAGAGGCTGTTTATTGGTTCCTTGAATTCTGGCTGTACCTAATGGAACACATCACAACTGACTCTCAGCCACAGGAAACCCAGAGGAAAGACTTTTAAAATGTTTTCTTTTTCCTCTGGAGCCCAGCTGAGCAGCCAGGTGGCCTATTTCCCAATGGTCAAGTTGCAGCCAAGGATCCCTAGACAGACTCACACTGTAGTTCACACGAAGAGAAAAAGAAGCCATCTGAGAGTGACAGAAATGTCTTTTAAGCCCATCCCAAATGCCAAGTCATTGTTATTTTAGCAAAATAAATGATTATCATTCAAAGTCAAGTCATTTTGGGATGGTTACTGTGTAGAAAAATGAATCGTGGTTAGTAAAAATAACAGAGTTGTTGAAGGCAGATGGCCCGGTGGCGAAGTGCTTCCCTTGCAAGACCATGGTTTGAGTTAGATACTAAGAACCCATTTAAAGGAGGAAGGAGAGAACTGATCCCATGAGGTTGATCTGCATGGAGGAACTGTGGCACACATGCACACACCACACATACACACTACAGTGAACACACCACATATACACATACTATCAGTGATGTAGTGCGAAGAGGAGGCACGAAGGTTGTAAGAGCCAGGGTTGATAGATGACTATGGAGACTATGACAGCACACACGAGACCTGCGTGGGTTCTGAGCAGATAAAAACTCAGCACTGAGAGGAGGAAGTAGTTTCCAGACCCCCCCCCCCCAACCAACAAGCTATTTGCAATTGAGACCTTCTGGAAAAGAGAAAAATCCGTTTTCTCCCGTGGAATAAATAGGCATATCAGCTATACTCTATGACAAGTCCCGTGCCCTGAAAGAGAAGGCCAACACAAAACCGACTTCATGTTTTTATTTTTATTTAGTTTTTGTCTTATGGGTTTTATTTTACGGAGGGCAAAACACAGAAAACTAACTTGAAGTTGTGTCAGTAGGTAGGAAGAGATATGGAAGGACTGGGAGAAGGAAACTATCAAGATCAAAATATATTGTAGGAAATAATTTAAATACAAGATAATTTAATTTTTTAAAAAGCACACAAACTCTGAAAGTATAGCATGTTGCGATACTAGGATAGTTTAGGAATCCAATTGTAGTGGCATGGCCTTATGACCTTTCTCCTTCTGAGTTACAGCTTATACCTATGGTGCATGCCAAAATAGCTGTTTGGACTGCTGGTCTTTAGGGCTTTCATTATCTCCAGGTGAAGACTGAGAACTGAATGTTCATCTTCTCATGTCAGCCCTGCAAGCCAAGCAGCAATATTTAAGTATTGACTAGGGCCCTTTTCTAAGGTCACCTACCAAGGAAGTCAGGAAGGGGCCCCTGAGTCCAGGCCCTTGGGGATATTAAGGTGCCAAGAGTAAGGTCTCAGACTTTAAATGAGATCTTGCTTGGGGAAATTATAATTCTTTACAAATTTGAATCAGGACTCTCAGAAAAAAAAATACTGAAAGACTATTGACCTGTCTCTAGGCCAGAATGTAGAAGAAATATGAAGTCAGTCCAATTGAGGGGAGGGAAGATGGCTTCTTTGTAAGCTAACAAATGGGGGAGTTTGGATGGAGGGGAACCCTATGTCATGGCTTGGTTTTAGGAGGTTCCTGAAAACTCAGATGAAGTTAGATTTCATGGGCACAGCTGAAGTGCAATGAGATCTAGCATTCCACGGAGTATGGGATGAGCCTGGGTCTAGTCCACATCTTCATTGCCTTCTGAAGGACTCTAGTCATGATGCTCTTTAGAGATGTGAGAAGCCAGGTCCTATGTCCACAAAACAGTGGCTAAATAGGATCAGAATCCAGGGCTGTGCCTAAGCACCTGCACCCCTCAGGAGAGCACTGTGCTCCCCAGGCTTGGCATCTTCCGCTCCCTGCTGTCTCTCCAGACTTGTCATTTACTGCTTCATGCTGTCCTCCCAACCCTGGGCTTTACAGGATGTAGGTGGTTGGCCACTGTGGCTTTGGGATTCACCAGTGGCTTCTCTGGGTGTCCTTTCTCACTAGTCTTGTCTGTCCATCAGTATTCCCAATTCCCTTCTTTGGTACTCCCAACTCTGTATTACAGAGAAGAAAGCAATGCACTTGTCTTATGCCATCCATGCATATCCTGTCTTCATCCTTTCTCCTGAACAGACTCCTTGCATTGCCGGGGTGAGAGAAGGTCCCCTGGTTACTCTCAACACAAGCCTGTTTCAGCCTATCTTGGTGAGACTACATCTGGACTATGAGGGTGGTCACTAGAGCAACCATTATCTGGTTTGATAATGAGGATCCACAGCTGCATTCTGACATCTAGGGTGTTGCAGAAGAATAAGCCAATCCCTAGTAGCCAGTGATGTAATCAGTTCCACCTAGGT